>NW_027637533.1:57500-103626 GCF_951216825.1 Electrona antarctica
ACAGTGCTGCCTTGATCCCGCCTCTAGCTGCCGCTCTAGATTCTGCCTGCCTGTGTCTGTGTCTGTCTGTCTCTAGGTAGGCCTAATGTAAACTGGATGTCTCTCTCTCTCTTTCTCTTTCTCTTTCTCTCTCTCTCTCTCTCTCTCTCTCTCTCTCTCTCTCTCTCTCTCTCTCTCTCTCTCTCTCTCTCTCTCTCTCTCTCTCCAGGTGTAACAATGAGAACGAGTGGTATCAGATTCAGGAGAACATCATCCGCAAGTCTAACACCAAGTACTCTGCTCCCAGTACTAACTACGGTATTTATACTCTAAATACTCTATAGTCTAACACCAAGTACTCTGCTCCCAGTACTAACTACGGTATTTATACTCTAAATACTCTATAGTCTAACACCAAGTACTCTGCTCCCAGTACTAACTACGGTATTTATACTCTAAATACTCTATAGTCTAACACCAAGTACTCTGCTCCCAGTACCAA
This sequence comes from Electrona antarctica, assembly GCF_951216825.1. Taxonomy (NCBI): domain Eukaryota; kingdom Metazoa; phylum Chordata; class Actinopteri; order Myctophiformes; family Myctophidae; genus Electrona; species Electrona antarctica. Next base: position 57,982 of record NW_027637533.1, read on the forward strand.
CTATGGTATTACTACTATACTACTACTATACTATACTACTACTACTACAATACTATACTATACTATACTCTATAGTCTAACACCAAGTACTCTGCTCCGTCTACTAACTACGGTACTAATACTTGTACTCTGAATACCGCCGGGTGGCTGCCATTTTAGTAGTCTTTTTGGCAACACCTCTGGAGTGCATATATTCTTTCTACGTCCGAGCATAGACATGGTAACGCCCCGTCTGCCTCTGATTGGCCTACCTTAGACATGGTAACGCCCCGCCTGCCTCTGATTGGCCTACCTTAGACATGGTAACGCCCCGTCTGCCTCTGATTGGCCTACCATAGACATGGTAACGCCCCGCCTGCCTCTGATTGGCCTACCATAGACATGGTAACGCCCCGCCTGCCTCTGATTGGCCTACCATAGACATGGTAACGCCCCGCCTGCCTCTGATTGGCCTACCATAGACATGGTAACGCCCCGCCTGCCTCTGATTGGCCTACCATAGACATGGTAACGCCCCGCCTGCCTCTGATTGGCCTACCATAGACATGGTAACGCCCCGCCTGCCTCTGATTGGCCTACAGCCACAGCCGGTGTGTCCGAGGTGGAGGATACGTGCTGGATAGTCTGCTGTGCGAGGTTACTCCGTGGTGGGAAATAAATAAATAATACAAGTCAAGTACGATATATAATAGCTACAAGAGAATGACAGCTTTGCTGCGACAGCAACTTTTATTGTTGTAGAAGCGGTAAACTAATATTGTTTATGCCGTTGGCCTGTTTATTTGTATACATGTGTAAACTTTAAACATTATTGTACTGTAAAGAAAAGTCTCTTTTCCCTTGATCTTTATTAGTATAATAGTATTAGTTTAGTGTTAGTTTAGATTAATACACGATAATCAACACTTTAATTTAGAACACAGCCAAATCAAATCATAGTACATAGGCCTACGTGTTCAATCAATTATTCAATCAAAGCAAACACTATTAGTTTGCCTCTTCTACAAAAAATAAAGTTACAAATTACTGTCGCGTGTTGCCATTCTCTGGTACTTGTATTATTTCCCACCACGGAGTAGCCTTGCATCTCAGAGGACAGGCAGGACGGGCAGTGTCTGTAGGCCAATCAGAGGCAGGCGGGGCGTTACCATGTCTATGTTAGGCCAATCAGAGGCAGGCAGGGCGTTACCATGTCTATGGTAGGCCAATCAGAGGCAGGCAGGGCGTTACCATGTCTATGGTAGGCCAATCAGAGGCAGGCAGGGCGTTACCATGTCTATGGTAGGCCAATCAGAGGCAGGCGGGGCGTTACCATGTCTATGGTAGGCCAATCAGAGGCAGGCAGGGCGTTACCATGTCTATGCTCGGACGTAGAAAGAATATACGCCTCTGGAGTAGCCCTGCTGCTTGTTACAACTACAATTCCCAGAATTCCATACCACACTCTCCACTCCCGGCTTTGATTCCATCTCTCACATACACACTGTATGTATATATACAGTATATTAACCCATTGAGATCAGATTCTAAATGTATGTATATATACAGACTGTATATATACAGTCTGTATATATACAGTATATTAACCCATTGAGATCAGATTCTAAAAATGTCTTCTATGGGTTAGGGTTAGTCTAATGTCTTCAACATCCCGACAGTTTTCTGAAGAAGCTATGTTTCTATGTCAGTCGTTCTTCGATTTTTCAAAAATAGCAGACCTACAAGCTCGTAGCGCGCCACTCGGTGGCGCGCTATGAGCTTGTAGATCTGCTATTTTTCAATAGCTAAAGCATAACATAATAATTAGTTAAAACACCAAAAGGGGTTCCCGTCTAGAATGGGTTAAAAAACAACGCCCAGGACCAAGGTCTTTGTCCTTTCTATTAGTAACGCCCGACGCCCAGAACAAAGTTTGATCCAAAAGACAACGTTTATTGATATGAAAACGGATGGCATCGCTCCACAGCCTGGGAGCGCCTGTTGGGCAATCCTCTGTGTTGCGCAACAGTGAGACTTCATCGAAAATGTCCCCCCCCCCCCCCCCCCCCTGTTTAGCCGACGACAACGAAAATCTGAAAACGTTAATAACTCGCGATCTAAATCATCCCGTCTAATTATAAAAAAAAGGTTATGTGTTAGACGGGCCCTCCGCGGTCCAGTCGCTAGTCACGATAGATTTATTCTTACCTCCCGTTGTTGTCGATCGACTCTAGAGGCTTGGCTACATTTAGCTGCTACAGCCACATCCGGGACAACATCCGGTCCGTTGGTAAAAGTGGTCCGGGCGCTATAAACGATGGGCACATTTTATTACTGGATTAAATAACCCCGGGCAATAAATGTGTTAATGTAACTGTGTCTCCATAGAGTATATTAATGTAACTGTGTCTCCATAGAGTATATTAATGTAACTGTGTCTCCATAGAGTATATTAATGTAACTGTGTCTCCATTGAGTATATTAATGTAACTGTGTCTCCATAGAGTATATTAATGTAACTGTGTCTCCATTGAGTATATTAATGTAACTGTGTCTCCATAGAGTATATTAATGTAACTGTGTCTCCATAGAGTATATTAATGTAACTGTGTCTCCATAGAGTATATTAATGTAACTGTGTCTCCATAGAGTATATTAATGTAACTGTGTCTCCATAGAGTATATTAATGTATCTGTGTCTCCATAGAGTATGTTAATGTAACTGTGTCTCCATAGAGTATATTAATGTAACTGTGTCTCCATAGAGTATATTAATGTAACTGTGTCTCCATTGAGTATATTAATGTAACTGTGTCTCCATAGAGTATATTAATGTAACTGTGTCTCCATAGAGTATATTAATGTAACTGTGTCTCCATCCAGTGTAGTAATGTAACTGTGTCTCCATAGAGTATATTAATGTAACTGTGTCTCCATAGAGTATATTAATGTAACTGTGTCTCCATAGAGTATATTAATGTAACTGTGTCTCCATAGAGTATATTAATGTATCTGTGTCTCCATAGAGTATGTTAATGTAACTGTGTCTCCATAGAGTATATTAATGTAACTGTGTCTCCATAGAGTATATTAATGTAACTGTGTCTCCATTGAGTATATTAATGTAACTGTGTCTCCATAGAGTATATTAATGTAACTGTGTCTCCATAGAGTATATTAATGTAACTGTGTCTCCATCCAGTGTAGTAATGTAACTGTGTCTCCATAGAGTATATTAATGTAACTGTGTCTCCATCCAGGACTGATCATCTCTCTCCAGTTGCTGCGGGGCGATCTGGAACAGATCCGTAGAGAGAACCAGGCCGTGTTCAGCAGAGCTCAGCTGGCGCTGACCAGGAAGCTGGGCTTCCCTGATGTCATCCTACCAGGTGAGGGGTGGGAGGGGCTTAATTATGTCATACTACCAGGTGAGGGGTGGGAGGGGCTTAATGATGTCATACTACCAGGTGAGGGGTGGGAGGGGCTTAATGATGTCATCCTACCAGGTGAGGGGTGGGAGGGGCTTAATGATGTCATACTACCAGGTGAGTGGTGGGAGGGGCTTAATGATGTCATACTATCAGGTGAGTGGTGGGAGGGGCTTAATGATGTCATACTACCGTGGGGGGGGCACGGTGGCACAGTGGTTAGTGCTGTCGCCTCACAGCTAGAAGGTCCTGGGTTCGATTCCCGCTCGGGACGCTGTGGGTGCTGGCGGCGTGTTTCCTCCTCCGCGTCATCAGTGCCCATACCCGAGGCGGGGTTGGCGAAAGGGCCTTTCTGTGTGGAGTTTGCATGTTCTCCCCGTGTCCCCTAGGGTAGGTACCCTCACATGTTTGGTACCCTCACATGTTCTCCCCGTGTCCCCTAGGGTAGGTACCCTCACATGTTCTCCCCGTGTCCCCTAGGGTAGGTACCCTCACATGTTCTCCCCGTGTCCCCTAGGGTAGGTACCCTCACATGTTTGGTACCCTCACATGTTCTCCCCGTGTCCCCTAGGGTAGGTACCCTCACATGTTCTCCCCGTGTCCCCTAGGGTAGGTACCCTCACATGTTCTCCCCGTGTCCCCTAGGGTAGGTACCCTCACATGTTCTCCCCGTGTCCCCTATGGTAGGTACCCTCACATGTTCTCCCCGTGTCCCCTAGGGTAGGTACCCTCACCTGTTTGGTACCCTCACATGTTCTCCCCGTGTCCCCTAGGGTAGGTACCCTCACATGTTCTCCCCGTGTCCCCTAGGGTAGGTACCCTCACATGTTCTCCCCGTGTCCCCTAGGGTAGGTACCCTCACATGTTCTCCCCGTGTCCCCTAGGGTAGATACCCTCACAAAAAACATGCAGTAATCCTGGACTCTAAACTGCCTCCCCCTGGCCAGCCGGGGCGCCTGATGGAGGGGAAAGGAACTGGTCTCTATACTGCCTCCCCCTGGCCAGCCGGGGCGCCTGATGGAGGGGAAAGGAACTGGTCTCTAAACTGCCTCCCCCTGGCCAGCCGGGGCGCCTGATGGAGGGGAAAGGAACTGGTTGGAATAACGTGTTCCTTCCACGTGCTACGTCCAACCAGGGAAACTCCCCCTGTCGGGTGCAAAGGAGCAACTTGGACACGAAGGAAGCATGAGTTCAAGTCCGTTGCTCTCCCCAGGTTGGCGGAGGGTTTGTAGAGCCCAGGATCACATTAGATGATTGACACAGGGGTGAAAAATGGGTTACAAAATCGTGGGATAAAAATTATATATAAGAAAGAAATCACACCCGTGTGAACTGAGTGGTGTAAGGTCTTATATAGACTGATTAATGATGTCATATTACCAGGTGAGGAGGGGGAGGGGCTTAATGAGACAGAGAGGAGAGTTTATTTCTGTTCGTCCCATATGACAGTAAAGTGACAGTTTTTAGGACATTGTTTAATACCTAAAAGAACAAGAAAGAACGAAGATGAAATGAAATGAAGATCATTATTACTGTTATTATTATCAACGTCTATACTGTAGAAACTGGTCAAGTATTGGACACATATCCCCTAGGCTATGGGATTATTGGACACATATCCCCTAGGCTATGGGATTGTTGGACACATATCCCCTAGGCTATGGGATTGTTGGACACATATCCCCTAGGCTATGGGATTATTGGACACATATCCCCTAGGCTATGGGATTATTGGACACATATCCCCTAGGCTATGGGATTGTTGGACACATATCCCCTAGGCTATGGGATTGTTGGACACATATCCCCTAGGCTATGGGATTATTGGACACATATCCCCTAGGCTATGGGATTGTTGGACACATATCCCCTAGGCTATGGGATTGTTGTTGCTGCTGGGAGGGATGCTATGGATATTGCGCTCGTATGGCTAAAATATGACATTAAAAAAGTATGAATTTCTATCTATCTTAGTTACAACAATGACATTGAGTTGACATGTTTTTTTAAGGGTAACTGTAGCATAATCGCAAAATATCACACGACTGACACGACGAGTCCCTCCAATGAGGAAGTAGTGGAGGAGGAGACACGACGAGTCCCTCCAATGAGGAAGTAGTGGAGGCGGAGACACGACGAGTCCCTCCAATGAGGAAGTAGTGGAGGAGGAGACATGACGAGTCCCTCCAATGAGGAAGTAGTGGAGGAGGAGACACGACGAGTCCCTCCAATGAGGAAGTAGTGGAGGAGGAGACACGACGAGTCCCTCCAATGAGGAAGTAGTGGAGGAGGAGACACGACGAGTCCCTCCAATGAGGAAGTAGTGGAGGAGACTGACACGACGAGTCCCTCCAATGAGGAAGTAGTGGAGGAGGAGACACGACGAGTCCCTCCAATGAGGAAGTAGTGGAGGAGGAGACACGACGAGTCCCTCCAATGAGGAAGTAGTGGAGGCGGAGACACGACGAGTCCCTCCAATGAGGAAGTAGTGGAGGCGGAGACACGACGAGTCCCTCCAATGAGGAAGTAGTGGAGGAGGAGACTCACTGGCTCTCTTTTAGTCTGTGGATTATTTATGAGATCTGTCATAATCTCTCATCTTCTTCTGGCTCTCTGATGCGCTCCTAACATGTTGGTGTGTGTGTGTGTGTGTGTGTGTGTGTGTGTGTGTGTGTGTGTGTGTGTGCGTGTGTGCGTGCGTGCGTGCGTGTGCGTGTAGGTGACCTTCGTAACGACCTCTACCTGACCCTGGAGCGCGGGGAGTTCGAGCGGGGGGGAAAGAGCGTTCAGAAGAACATCGAGGTGACCGTCTACGTCCTGTACGCTGACGGAGATACGCTGAAGGTACCTGTCTGTCTGTCTGTCTGTCTGTCTGTCTGTCTGTCTGTCTGAAAGTAAAGTGCGGTAATGTTATTTCATCAGCTTCACACCCAAGAATCTGCCATACAGCGTTTTATGTCTTTGAGGTTTGAGGCTACAAACAACACACAACTACACTACCCAGATGCACAGGGGTTTGGAGGGGCAGGGGCCGACATTTGAAAAGGCACACACAAGGTTATACTAACTATTTTGTTGACAAATAAAAACTAGACTAAAATGTTAGGAAGGGATTAGTGGACAAGAGATCCAGTATACCGGTAGGTAAGTCATTTTACACTTTGTTGCATGCTGAAAATAGCCGATCTACAATAGCCAATCTACAAGCTCACAACGCGCGTTGTGAGTTTGTAGATCGGCTATTTTCAGCAAGTGTAAAATCAATCATTGGACAGTGTATCTGTAGGCTAGGCTATCATTGGACAGTGTATCTGTAGGCTAGGCTATCATTGGACAGTGTATCTGTAGGCTAGGCTCTCATTGGACAGTGTATCTGTAGGCTAGGCTATCATTGGACAGTGTATCTGTACGCTAGGCTATCATTGGACAGTGTATCTGTAGGCTAGGCTCTCATTGGACAGTGTATCTGTAGGCTAGGCTATCATTGGACAGTGTATCTGTAGGCTAGGCTGTCATTGGACAGTGTATCTGTAGGCTAGGCTGTCATTGGACAGTGTATCTGTAAGCTAGGCTATCATTGGACAGTGTATCTGTAGGCTAGGCTATCATTGGACAGTGTATCTGTAGGCTAGGCTATCATTGGACAGTGTATCTGTAGGCTAGGCCTCTCATTGGACATTGTATCTGTAGGCTAGGCTATCATTGGACAGTGTATCTGTAGGCTAGGCTGTCATTGGACAGTGTATCTGTAGGCTAGGCTATCATTGGACAGTGTATCTGTAGGCTAGGCTGTCATTTGACAGTGTATCTGTAGGCTAGGCTCTCATTGGACAGTGTATATGTAGGCTAGGCTCTCATTGGACAGTGTATCTGCAGGCTAGGCTATCATTGGACAGTGTATATGTAGGCTAGGCTCTCATTGGACAGTGTATATGTAGGCTAGGCCTCTCATTGGACAGTGTATCTGTAGGCTAGGCTATCATTGGACAGAAAGGGCGGGGGGGACACAAGGTTATACTAACTATACTTGAGTCAATCAGTACAAATCTACACTCTCAGTGTTGAGCAAGATATGAACATTGATAAGATCATAGAAGATATGATAGATGCTTATTTACTCAATCAGTTCAGTACAAAGCTATAGGCCTAGTATTGAGCAAGATATTGACGTCATTAATTCCATGATGAGATAGATATAATTCTTTAAAACAACACAGAAGCTTTAGATACGGAATGAGAAAATGTCGTTGCTGGGAGCCTCCCTCCAGCCCTCGTGGACTAATGTAATGTTATGTGTCATAACGTAATGTTTATGGTCATCAGGACTGCATCGTTGCGGGCAGCGGTGAGCCTCCCTCCAGCGAGCACCGGTCCTTCGTCCTCTACCACAACAACAGCCCGCGGTGGAGCGAGATGGTCAAGCTGCCGATCCCCATCGACCGCTTCCGAGGGTCGCACCTGCGCTTCGAGTTCAGGCACTGCTCCAGTGAGTCACCCGCCCTTTCTGTCCAATGATAGCCTAGCCTACAGATACACTGTCCAATGACAGCCTAGCCTACAGATACACTGTCCAATGATAGCCTAGCCTACAGATACACTGTCCAATGATAGCCTAGCCTACAGATACACTGTCCAATGATAGCCTAGCCTACAGATACACTGTCCAATGATAGCCTAGCCTACATATACACTGTCCAATGATAGCCTAGCCTACAGATACACTGTCCAATGAGAGCCTAGCCTACAGATACACTGTCCAATGAGAGCCTAGCCTACAGATACACTGTCCAATGAGAGCCTAGCCTACAGATACACTGTCCAATGAGAGCCTAGCCTACAGATACACTGTCCAATGATAGCCTAGCCTACAGATACACTGTCCAATGATAGCCTAGCCTACAGGTACACTGTCCAATGAGAGCCTAGCCTACAGATACACTGTCCAATGAGAGCCTAGCCTACAGATACACTGTCCAATGATAGATCTTACACTTGCTGAAAATACTTACACTTTTTTATTGATTGATTTTACACTTGCTGAAAATAAATGTTATTTGATTGATTTTACACTTGCTGAAAATAGCCGATCTACAAGCTCACAACGCGTCACGCTGCGACGCGTTGTGAGCTTGTAGATCGGCTATTTTCAGCATGCAACAAAGTGTAAAATGACTTATACTGGATCTCTTGTCCACTAGTCCCTTCCTAACATTTTAGTCTAGTTTTTATTTGTCGACAAAATTGTCAAGATATTTAGTATTTAGTTTTAGTCACCATAGCTTAAAAGTAAGTAAGTACCTTAAAAGAGGTAGTCGACGAACAGTTTTCATCATAGTATTATTAGTCGACGAAAACAACACTGCACCCAGATATTTGATAGCCTAGCCCAGAGCCTTAGATATAGACAGAGTTAAACTGCGTTCACTTCATGGGGCTTCAGTCCATGTGCGGCTCTCCTACATAGACTTCTATTGGTCACTTCATGGGGCTTCAGTCCAATGGAGGGTCTCCTACATAGACTTCTATTGGTCACTTCATGGGGCTTCAGTCCAATGGAGGGTCTCCTACATAGACTTCTATTGGTCACTTCATGGGGCTTCAGTCCAATGGAGGGTCTCCTACATAGACTTCTATTGGTCACTTCATGGGGCTTCAGTCCAATGGAGGGTCTCCTACATAGACTTCTATTGGTCACTTCATGGGGCTTCAGTCCAATGGCGGCTCTCCTACATAGACTTCTATTGGTCACTTCATGGGGCTTCAGTCCAATGGAGGCTCTCCTACATAGACTTCTATTGGTCACTTCATGGGGCTTCAGTCCAATGGAGGCTCTCCTACATAGACTGCTATTGGTCACTTCATGGGGCTTCAGTCCAATGGAGGCTCTCCTACATAGACTTCTATTGGTCACTTCATGGGGCTTCAGTCCAATGGAGGCTCTCCTACATAGACTGCTATTGGTCACTTCATGGGGCTTCAGTCCAATGGAGGGTCTCCTACATAGACTTATATTGGTCACTTCATGGGGCTTCAGTCCAATGGCGGCTCTCCTACATAGACTTCTATTGGTCACTTCATGGGGCTTCAGTCCAATGGCGGCTCTCCTACATAGACTTCTATTGGTCACTTCATGGGGCTTCAGTCCAATGGAGGCTCTCCTACATAGACTTATATTGAGAATGGGGACAACCAACTGGGACAAGTCCTGGACCAGACGTAGGCAGAAATGCATTGGACTCAGGGCAACAGCCCAGCTTTAATGATATTAAATCCCTTTATTTTAGATTATTTTGTAGTAATGGTACAACATAAACATTAAAGAGACTTTAGTTGTTACTGTACAATACTTTAAAACAGTTGTCATGTTGCACACATGCTTAAAATAGCTCTTATTTGCGCCGCCCTCGTTGAAAACAATGTATTTCCAACTCCAGCTTGTCTCAGTTCAAGCTGCGTGAACAGCGCTGGAGCGCTCGGTTTCTGCCCCCTCAATGTCGCACGCTCTGGCCAATGAGAGCCTATCCTACTAATTGCCTAATTGCTTTCGTGTTTATAGAAATGTAAATCAGACTTCTTTCTTTTTCTGCCTTTTTTTGTCCATGTCAAATAGATGTCATCTCCATACATGTGAATGGAGTGTGACTCTGGTTTCATCTCCATACATGTGAATGGAGTGTGACTCTGGTTTCATCTCCATACATGTGAATGGAATGTGACTCTGGTTTCATCTCCATACATGTGAATGGAGTGTGACTCTGGTTTCATCTCCATACATGTGAATGGAATGTGACTCTGGTTTCATCTCCATACATGTGAATGGAATGTGACTCTGGTTTCATCTCCATACATGTGAATGGAGTGTGACTCTGGTTTCATCTCCATACATGTGAATGGAATGTGACTCTGGTTTCATCTCCATACATGTGAATGGAATGTGACTCTGGTTTCATCTCCATACATGTGAATGGAGTGTGACTCTGGTTTCATCTCCATACATGTGAATGGAATGTGACTCTGGTTTCATCTCCATACATGTGAATGGAGTGTGACTCTGGTTTCATCTCCATACATGTGAATGGAGTGTGACTCTGGTTTCATCTCCATACATGTGAATGGAGTGTGACTCTGGTTTCATCTCCATACATGTGAATGGAGTGTGACTCTGGTTTCATCTCCATACATGTGAATGGAGTGTGACTCTGGTTTAATCGCCATACATGTGAATGGAATGTGACTCTGGTTTCATCTCCATACATGTGAATGGAGTGTGACTCTGGTTTCATCTCCATACATGTGAATGGAATGTGACTCTGGTTTCATCTCCATACATGTGAATGGAGTGTGACTCTGGTTCCATCTCCATACATGTGAATGGAATGTGACTCTGGTTTCATCTCCATACATGTGAATGGAGTGTGACTCTGGTTTCATCTCCATACATGTGAATGGAGTGTGACTCTGGTTTCATCTCCATACATGTGAATGGAGTGTGACTCTGGTTTCATCTCCATACATGTGAATGGAGTGTGACTCTGGTTTCATCTCCATACATGTGAATGGAGTGTGACTCTGGTTTCATCTCCATACATGTGAATGGAGTGTGACTCTGGTTTCATCTCCATACATGTGAATGGAGTGTGACTCTGGTTTCATCTCCATACATGTGAATGGAGTGTGACTCTGGTTTCATCTCCATACATGTGAATGGAGTGTGACTCTGGTTTCATCTCCATACATGTGAATGGAGTGTGACTCTGGTTTCATCTCCATACATGTGAATGGAGTGTGACTCTGGTTTCATCTCCATACATGTGAATGGAATGTGACTCTGGTTTCATCTCCATACATGTGAATGGAGTGTGACTCTGGTTTCATCTCCATACATGTGAATGGAGTGTGACTCTGGTTTCATCTCCATACATGTGAATGGAGTGTGACTCTGGTTCCATCTCCATACATGTGAATGGAGTGTGACTCTGGTTTCATCCCCATACATGTGAATGGAGTGTGACTCTGGTTTCATCTCCATACATGTGAATGGAGTGTGACTCTGGTTTCATCTCCATACATGTGAATGGAGTGTGACTCTGGTTTCATCTCCATACATGTGAATGGAGTGTGACTCTGGTTTCATCTCCATACATTTGAATGGAGTGTGACTCTGGTTTGAACAAACAATCCCTTCAGCCAATCGGTGTAACAATAAATTCATAAATAAACAAACAAACAGTGTTGTTTTTGGCAGCAACATTGGATTTTAGTTTTAGTCATAGTCTTTTGAATAGTTTTAATTTAGTTTTAGTCACATTTTAGTCACCTGGAATGTCTTAGTGTTGTGTCAGGCGACAGGCGATTTTAGTTGACTAAATCTACGGTTGATTTAGTCGACTAAAATGTATTTTGGTGGGCCTTGATGCCGTCGTAATGACTGATTTTACACTTGCTACACTACCTAACGTCCGCTGTGATTGGCCGAGCTTTGCACAACGTTTGTAGTAGCTAATTGTCTATTGTTGGTTACGTAACCAACCTATGTTTTACAATCGTTTATAAAGACATAAATTCCCTTGCAGGTAGAAGACCAAACTATTACAGCGTTATGCCCTCCTTGGGTAGAAGACCAAACTATTACAGCGTTATGCCCTCCTTGGGTAGAAGACCAAACTATTACAGCGTTATGCCCTCCTTGGGTAGAAGACCAAACTATTACAGCGTTATGCCCTCCTTGGGTAGAAGACCAAACTATTACAGCGTTATGCCCTCCTTGGGTAGAAGACCAAACTATTACAGCGTTATGCCCTCCTTGGGTAGAAGACCAAACTATTACAGCGTTATGCCCTCCTTGGGTAGAAGACCAAACTATTACAGCGTTATGCCCTCCTTGGGTAGAAGACCAAACTATTACAGCGTTATGCCCTCCTTGGGTAGAAGACCAAACTATTACAGCGTTATGCCCTCCTTGGGTAGAAGACCAAACTATTACAGCGTTATGCCCTCCTTGGGTAGAAGACCAAACTATTACAGCGTTATGCCCTCCTTGGGTAGAAGACCAAACTATTACAGCGTTATGCCCTCCTTGGGTAGAAGACCAAACTATTACAGCGTTATGCCCTCCTTGGGTAGAAGACCAAACTATTACAGCGTTATGCCCTCCTTGGGTAGAAGACCAAACTATTACAGCGTTATGCCCTCCTTGGGTAGAAGACCAAACTATTACAGCGTTATGCCCTCCTTGGGTAGAAGACCAAACTATTACAGCGTTATGCCCTCCTTGGGTAGAAGACCAAACTATTACAGCGTTATGCCCTCCTTGGGTAGAAGACCAAACTAATACAGCGTTATGCCCTCCTTGGGTAGAAGACCAAACTATTACAGCGTTATGCCCTCCTTGGGTAGAAGACCAAACTATTACAGCGTTATGCCCTCCTTGGGTAGAAGACCAAACTATTACAGCGTTATGCCCTCCTTGGGTAGAAGACCAAACTATTACAGCGTTATGCCCTCCTTGGGTAGAAGACCAAACTAATACAGCGTTATGCCCTCCTTGGGTAGAAGACCAAACTATTACAGCGTTATGCCCTCCGACTTACTTACGCATGATAATTCATATTAATATTATGTATTATTATTGTTTCAGCCAAGGACAAAGAGATAATTAATATTAATATTATGTATTAATATTGTTTCAGCCAAGGACAAAGAGATAATTCATATTAATATTATGTATTAATATTGTTTCAGCCAAGGACAAAGAGATAATTAATATTAATATTATGTATTAATATTGTTTCAGCCAAGGACAAAGAGATAATTAATATTATGTATTAATATTGTTTCAGCCAAGGACAAAGAGATAATTAATATTAATATTATGTATTATTATTGTTTCAGCCAAGGACAAAGAGATAATTCATATTAATATTATGTATTAATATTGTTTCAGCCAAGGACAAAGGAGAGAAGAAACTGTTCGGCTTTTCCTTCACTCCTCTGATGAGAGAGGACGGAACCACTCTCTCTGATGAGAGCCATGAGTTATATGTCTATAAGGTGAGTTAACCTTTCACCTTTCACCTCTTAACCTTTCACCTCTAACCTCTCTGATGAGAGCCATGAGTCTATAAGGTCACCTTTCACCTTTCACCTCTTAACCTTCCACCTCGAACCTCTCTGATGAGAGCCATGAGTCTGTAAGGTCACCTTTCACCTTTCACCTCTAACCTCTCTGATGAGAGCCATGAGTCTGTAAGGTCACCTTTCACCTCTAACCTCTAACCTCTCTGATGAGAGCCATGAGTCTATAAGGTCACCTTTCACCTCTAACCTCTAACCTCTCTGATGAGAGCCATGAGTCTATATGGTCACCTTTCACCTCTAACCTCTAACCTCTCTGATGAGAGCCATGAGTCTATAAGGTCACCTTTCACCTCTAACCTCTAACCTCTCTGATGAGAGCCATGAGTCTGTAAGGTCACCTTTCACCTCTAACCTCTAACCTCTCTGATGAGAGCCATGAGTCTATATGGTCACCTTTCACCTCTAACCTCTAACCTCTCTGATGAGAGCCATGAGTCTGTAAGGTCACCTTTCACCTCTAACCTCTAACCTCTCTGATGAGAGCCATGAGTCTATAAGGTCACCTTTCACCTCTAACCTCTAACCTCTCTGATGAGAGCCATGAGTCTGTAAGGTCACCTTTCACCTCTAACCTCTAACCTCTCTGATGAGAGCCATGAGTCTATAAGGTCACCTTTCACCTCTAACCTCTAACCTCTCTGATGAGAGCCATGAGTCTATATGGTCACCTTTCACCTCTAACCTCTAACCTCTCTGATGAGAGCCATGAGTCTGTAAGGTCACCTTTCACCTCTAACCTCTAACCTCTCTGATGAGAGCCATGAGTCTATAAGGTCACCTTTCACCTCTAACCTCTAACCTCTCTGATGAGAGCCATGAGTCTATAAGGTCACCTTTCACCCATAACCCATAATCCATACAACAGTACGTGGCAGGTGAGTCAGTACTGTCCTCCCGGTGGGGGCTCCTCACTGGCAGGTGAGTCAGTATAGGATACAACAGTATGTCCTCCCGGTGGGGGCTCCTCACTGGCAGGTGAGTCAGTATAGTATACAACAGTACTGTCCTCCCGGTGGGGGCTCCTCACTGGCAGGTGAGTCAGTATAGTATACAACAGTACTGTCCTCCCGGTGGGGGCTCCTCACTGGCAGGTGAGTCATGTAGGAGGAGCTAGCTGGATGTAGGAGGAGCTAGATGGATGTAGGAGGGGCTAGCTGGATGTAGGAGGGGCTAGTTGGATGTAGGAGGGCTAGACTTATAGCTTGTTACGTAGACAGCTCTAGAATTGCACTTTATGTAGTCATAGCACTTTATACTAGAATTGCACTTTATGTAGTCATAGCACTTTATAGTACACATGTATAATATATTATATAGTATAGTATGTATAGTTTACATAGATACTCCACTGTTACGTTCTTAGTCTACGCATGATTCATGATAACTACTTTTTATATATGTGATGTATGCCATGCTTTTGTTATTGCTTAATGTAAGTCGCTCTGGATTAAGAGCGTCTGCTAAATGCCTAAATTGTAAATTGTAAATTGTAGCTGGATGTAGGAGGGGCTAGCTGGATGTAGGAGGGGCTAGCTGGATGTAGGAGGGGCTAGCTGGATGTAGGAGGGGCTAGCTGGATGTAAGATGGGCTAGCTGGATGTAGGAGGGGCTAGCTGGATGTTGGATGGGCTAGCTGGGTGTAGGAGGGGCTAGCTGGATGTAGGAGGGGCTAGCTGGATGTAGGAGGGGCTAGCTGGATGTAGGAGGGGCTAGCTGGATGTAGGAGGGGCTAGCTGGATGTAGGAGGGGCTAGCTGGATGTAGGAGGGGCTAGCACCCCTCAAAAAGATGACTAAATAAATGGTATGCAGACTACACTGTTGCCTCTCTCTCTCTCTCTCTCTCTATGTCTAGTTAATGTAAAGTGAATGTCTCTCTCTCTCTCTCTCTCTCTCTCTCTCTCTCTCTCTCTCTATGTCTAGTTAATGTAAAGTGAATGTCTCTCTCTCTCTCTCTCTCTCTCTCTCTCTCTCTCTCTCTGTCTAGTTAATGTAAAGTGAATGTCTCTCTCTCTCTCTCTCTCTCAGTGTGATGAGACCTCCACGCTGACCAACCAGGGTGTGTACCTGAGCATGCCTTGTTGTAAGGAGGACTTCAACAGCTGCCCTGTGGTGCTCCCTGCCTCCACGCTGCCCTTCCAGAGGAGTCCCAAGGAGAGCTTCTGGGTGTCCACGCTGCTCTGCTCCACCACGCTCACACAGAACGGTATGTCCTGTCCACGCTGCTGTGCTCCACCACGCTCACACAGAACGGTACCAGCTTTATATTGTCCTGTCTTGTCTTGTCTTGTCTTGTCTTGTCTTGTCTTGTCTTGTCTTGTCCTGCTATGCTATGCTATGCTATGCTATGCTATGCTCTGTTGTATTAGGTTACATTGTGTTACATTAATACTGTGTTATGTTATGCTATGCTATGTTATGCTATGCTACGTTATGCTATGCTATGCTACTTGGTCTTGTGTTGTGTTGTTATACCACTGTTTCTCAAACAGTGGAACCATGGTTTCTAGGGGAGGCATACTATGGTTCGAAGGAGCATTGGTCCGAGGTGCTTTGGGGGTCGGGAGAGGGTTGGGGTTAGGTTTAGGTGTGCTGCCCCGGGGGAGGTTAGGGTTAGGGTGAGGGTTTGAGGTAGGTTGTCGTTCGGATCAATGCTCCGTCGGACCAAACACATGAACCCGGTTTATAGTGGACCTCTTAGCCCTCCTCAACTGGAAGGCCCACCCAGACAGAGTATAATGTGTTGTAATGTGTTTTCTAGTGGACCTCTTGGCCCTCCTCAACTGGAAGGCCCACCCAGACAGAGTATAATGTGTTGTAATGTGTTTTCTAGTGGACCTCTTGGCCCTCCTCAACTGGAAGGCCCACCCAGACAGAGTGTTGGACATCCTGGGCAGACTGCGGCAGATCAACGGGGAGGAGATCGTCAAGGTGACGACCTCCTGATTATTTATTTTGAAATGTAAACAAATGGCCGCTTCACTCATATGGATAGGAAGAATCAACTGACAACGCTATTGTTACTGCTACTGAATTAGTTACATTTTCTCTAGAAACAGACTGTATCAAATGTGACCACACGCGATATACGGACTGCCATCGCGGGGGTGGCAACTGTTGAGGACAGCTGAAAAACTATTTTCTTTGTCCTTTTTTATTTTTCTGTCTAAAATAATCTGAAGCTATATTATTATTCATGTCATGTTAGAGCAGGTCTGAAATAAATGTCAGAGCTGATATCGACATATAAATATGAAATAAATGCTTAAACATGTCACTATGTCTAATGTTATAACCATTGGGTTAACCAATGCTAACTAGACATACGGCTTCCCTGCTAAAGTATGCAAATTCCGCTAAAATCCGCCTTTTTGTACACAATCGTTTTGGAAGATAATACTAGTCTTTTACTAACTGGCTAACAGAAATAGCACAGAAAATGAAATGAAATGAAATGATTACTATATTTACCCAGGGTATCTGGGCTAAGCTCAATAACTTGTTTCCAGCCAGGCCCTGCTCATAGAACATTTCATCGTAGTGGTTCAATGCCTTGTTCAAGGGCACTTCAGCGGTGGTAATTTTAACGTGTCGGACCGCTGATTCGAACTGGCAACCTTCCGGTATCAAGACCGCTCCGCAATCCGTTCGGCCACCGCTGCCACAAAGAAGTATTAACAACGATATTTTGTAAAAAGTGTGTTTATTTTGGTCCGCCTAAAGCTAATTCATGCTAATGTTCCAGCTGGGGGCACTGCTGACCACAACAATGGAAAATGCGGAAATGGCTTCCTATTTCCAATAGCAGAAGAAGAAGACTTGAATGAATGTATTGTAAACATTGTAACATTATGTCACCATAACGTGGTTATTATTAGTTGCTTTGGAATGTACCTGCCATGAAAATTAAGGTCATAATAACGCAGATCGCATCGATATGTAATATAGCGCGATAATATACTTGTTTTAGCTACAGGATTGATATCAATATATTAGCTAAATGTAGCTAACGGCTATCATTGCGGAGTTGCCAGTTTCTGCGAGAGAAATAAGCAACCCGGTATATGAAAACAAGCCCAAAATAGCCGATCTACATGCATACAAACAACACAAATCTTGTGTCTGGCATAAATTATTTTCAGATGGGGGTCTGCAGACAAATAATAATAATAACAGTCTAATGAAACAGAGGAATTAAGAGAAGAGCCAAGAGGGCACAATTTGTGCTGGGAGAGTTTGAGAGCAAACTGTCCTGTTGTCTGTTGGTTACTTTTGTTTGTTTTTTATTGCATTCATATAGCTCTTTTATTTGTACTCATCTGGAACATTTACATAGGCCTAATTTATCTGCCACTGTTATTTTCCCTTTTTCATACTACAAAAGGCCAAATAAATACAGTAGCCTATTTAAAAAAGGAGAGATAACAGGCAAACGATCAAGATAACAACATTCTCTAATTGTGTAGACTTATTGTAAATTAAAAACAAGCCCAAATAATCAACTACACTTTATTTTTGTCAAATGTTTTTTTATTAACAGGTTATAAATTATTATAAAATTGGTACAGTAGGCCTATGCATTATTTTTCTTTAGAAAGAAGGCCAACTAATTATAATAAGCAGACATGGCAACACTGCTGGTTGACTAATGGAGGAATGAAGGGAAAACAGCGCCCCCTAAAGTCACAGATCACTGAACTAAAGCTTAGAAGTCCATTTTCTCTGCTTCGTCTTTTTTCCACTACTCCTGGTGGGTCAAACTGAACAACCAATATGTCAATTTGAAGCTATGATTCCCTGCTTTCATATGACATGAAAAAACGAAAATTAAAAAAAATCCAATGGCAGTCCTTCGATCAAATCTAGTCACATATATGAGTGACTGACTGTCGTGAACGATACAGAGACACCTTCCTGACAATATAACGATACAGAGACACCTCCCTGACAATATAACGATACAGAGACACCTCCCTGACAATATAACGATACAGAGACACCTCCCTGACAATATAACGATACAGAGACACCTCCCTGACAATATAACGACACAGAGACACCTCCCTGACAATATAACGATACAGACACCTCCCTGACAATATAACGATACAGAGACACCTCCCTGACAATATAACGACACAGAGACACCTCCCTGACAATATAACGATACAGACACCTCCCTGACAATATAAAGATACAGAGACACCTCCCTGACAATAACGATACAGAGACACCTCCCTGACAATATAACGACACAGAGACAATATAACGATACAGAGACACCTCCCTGACAATATAACGACACAGAGACAATATAACGACACAGAGACACCTCCCTGACAATATAACGATACAGACACCTCCCTGACAATATAACGATACAGAGACACCTCCCTGACAATATAACGATACAGAGACACCTCCCTGACAATATAACGACACAGAGACACCTCCCTGACAATATAACGACACAGACACCTCCCTGACAATATAACGATACAGAGACACCTCCCTGACAATATAACGATACAGACACCTCCCTGACAATATAACGATACAGAGACACCTCCCTGACAATACGTTTTTTTTAAGTTACGTTTTTTTTTTAAGTTCTCTTTTTAGTGTGTGTATGTGTGCGTGCGTGTGTTTTTTTTAAGTTCTCTTTTTAGTGTGTGTATGTGTGTGTGCGTGTGTGTTTTTTTAAGTTTTCTTTAAGTTTTTAAGTTAAGTTTTTTTTAAGTTAAGTTTTGTGTGTGTGTGTGTGTGTGTGTGTGTGTGTGTGTGTGTGTGTGTGTGTGTGTGTGTGTGTGTGTGTGTGTGTGTGTGTGTGTGTGTGTGTGTGTGTGTGTGTGTGTGTGTGTGTGTGTGTGTGTGTGTGTGTTTTGTGTGTGATACAGCTGTGCCCTCTGGTGGCGGGAGGGTGGTGTTACAGCGTGACACACACACACACACAGACAGACAGACAGACATGTTCTGCTAGGTCTCATAGTTAGTGCTCACTGCGTTCACAATAACGATACAGAGACACCTCCCTGACAATATAACGACACAGAGACACCTCCCTGACAATATAACGATACAGAGACACCTCCCTGACAATATAACGACACAGAGACACCTCCCTGACAATATAACGATACAGAGACACCTCCCTGACAATATAACGATACAGAGACACCTCCCTGACAATATAACGATACAGAGACACCTCCCTGACAATATAACGATACAGAGACACCTCCCTGACAATATAACGATACAGAGACACCTCCCTGACAATATAACGACACAGAGACACCTCCCTGACAATATAACGACACAGAGACACCTCCCTGACAATATAACGACACAGAGACACCTCCCTGACAATATAACGATACAGAGACACCTCCCTGACAATATAACGATACAGAGACACCTCCCTGACAATATAACGACACAGAGACACCTCCCTGACAATATAACGATACAGAGACACCTCCCTGACAATATAACGATACAGAGACACCTCCCTGACAATATAACGACACAGAGACACCTCCCTGACAATATAACGATACAGAGACACCTCCCTGACAATATAACGATACAGAGACACCTCCCTGACAATATAACGATACAGAGACACCTCCCTGACAATATAACGATACAGAGACACCTCCCCGACAATATAACGATACAGAGACACCTCCCTGACAATATAACGACACAGAGACACCTCCCTGACAATATAACGACACAGAGACACCTCCCTGACAATATAACGATACAGAGACACCTCCCTGACAATATAACGATACAGAGACACCTCCCTGACAATATAACGACACAGAGACACCTCCCTGACAATATAACGATACAGAGACACCTCCCTGACAATATAACGATACAGAGACACCTCCCTGACAATATAACGATACAGAGACACCTCCCTGACAATATAACGACACAGAGACACCTCCCTGACAATATAACGATACAGAGACACCTCCCTGACAATATAACGACACAGAGACACCTCCCTGACAATATAACGATACAGAGACACCTCCCTGACAATATAACGACACAGAGACACCTCCCTGACAATATAACGACACAGAGACACCTCCCTGACAATATAACGATACAGAGACACCTCCCTGACAATATAACGATACAGAGACACCTCCCTGACAATATAACGATACAGAGACACCTCCCTGACAATATAACGACACAGAGACACCTCCCTGACAATATAACGATACAGAGACACCTCCCTGACAATATAACGATACAGAGACACCTCCCTGACAATATAACGATACAGAGACACCTCCCTGACAATATAACGATACAGAGACACCTCCCTGACAATATAACGATACAGAGACACCTCCCTGACAATATAACGATACAGAGACACCTCCCTGACAATATAACGATACAGAGACACCTCCCTGACAATATAACGACACAGAGACACCTCCTCCCTGACAATATAACGATACAGAGACACCTCCCTGACAATATAACGATACAGAGACACCTCCCTGACAATATAACGACACAGAGACACCTCCCTGACAATATAACGATACAGAGACACCTCCCTGACAATATAACGACACAGAGACACCTCCCTGACAATATAACGATACAGAGACACCTCCCTGACAATATAACGATACAGAGACACCTCCCTGACAATATAACGATACAGAGACACCTCCCTGACAATATAACGATACAGAGACACCTCCCTGACAATATAACGATACAGAGACACCTCCCTGACAATATAACGATACAGAGACACCTCCCTGACAATATAACGACAGAGACACCTCCCTGACAATATAACGATACAGAGACACCTCCCTGACAATATAACGATACAGAGACACCTCCCTGACAATATAACGATACAGACACCTCCCTGACAATATAACGATACAGAGACACCTCCCTGACAATATAACGATACAGAGACACCTCCCTGACAATATAACGATACAGAGACACCTCCCTGACAATATAACGACACAGAGACACCTCCCTGACAATATAACGATACAGAGACACCTCCCTGACAATATAACGATACAGACACCTCCCTGACAATATAACGATACAGAGACACCTCCCTGACAATATAACGATACAGACACCTCCCTGACAATATAACGATACAGAGACACCTCCCTGACAATATAACGATACAGACACCTCCCTGACAATATAACGATACAGAGACACCTCCCTGACAATATAACGATACAGACACCTCCCTGACAATATAACGATACAGAGACACCTCCCTGACAATATAACGATACAGAGACACCTCCCTGACAATATAACGATACAGAGACACCTCCCTGACAATATAACGACACAGAGACACCTCCCTGACAATATAACGATACAGAGACACCTCCCTGACAATATAACGATACAGACACCTCCCTGACAATATAACGATACAGAGACACCTCCCTGACAATATAACGATACAGAGACACCTCCCTGACAATATAACGACACAGAGACACCTCCCTGACAATATAACGATACAGAGACACCTCCCTGACAATATAACGATACAGAGACACCTCCCTGACAATATAACGATACAGAGACACCTCCCTGACAATATAACGATACAGAGACACCTCCCTGACAATATAACGACAGAGACACCTCCCTGACAATATAACGATACAGAGACACCTCCCTGACAATATAACGATACAGACACCTCCCTGACAATATAACGATACAGAGACACCTCCCTGACAATATAACGATACAGAGACACCTCCCTGACAATATAACGATACAGAGACACCTCCCTGACAATATAACGACACAGAGACACCTCCCTGACAATATAACGATACAGAGACACCTCCCTGACAATATAACGATACAGAGACACCTCCCTGACAATATAACGATACAGAGACACCTCCCTGACAATATAACGATACAGACACCTCCCTGACAATATAACGATACAGAGACACCTCCCTGACAATATAACGATACAGAGACACCTCCCTGACAATATAACGATACAGACACCTCCCTGACAATATAACGACACAGAGACACCTCCCTGACAATATAACGATACAGAGACACCTCCCTGACAATATAACGATACAGACACCTCCCTGACAATATAACGACACAGAGACACCTCCCTGACAATATAACGATACAGAGACACCTCCCTGACAATATAACGACACAGAGACACCTCCCTGACAATATAACGACACAGAGACACCTCCCTGACAATATAACGATACAGAGACACCTCCCTGACAATATAACGATACAGAGACACCTCCCTGACAATATAACGATACAGACACCTCCCTGACAATATAACGATACAGAGACACCTCCCTGACAATATAACGATACAGAGACACCTCCCTGACAATATAACGATACAGAGACACCTCCCTGACAATATAACGACACAGAGACACCTCCCTGACAATATAACGATACAGAGACTCCTCCCTGACAATATAACGACACAGAGACACCTCCCTGACAATATAACGATACAGAGACACCTCCCTGACAATATAACGACACAGAGACACCTCCCTGACAATATAACGACACAGAGACACCTCCCTGACAATATAACGATACAGAGACACCTCCCTGACAATATAACGACAGAGACACCTCCCTGACAATATAACGATACAGAGACACCTCCCTGACAATATAACGACAGAGACACCTCCCTGACAATATAACGATACAGAGACACCTCCCTGACAATATAACGACAGAGACACCTCCCTGACAATATAACGATACAGAGACACCTCCCTGACAATATAACGACACAGAGACACCTCCCTGACAATATAACGATACAGAGACACCTCCCTGACAATATAACGATACAGAGACACCTCCCTGACAATATAACGACACAGAGACACCTCCCTGACAATATAACGACACAGAGACACCTCCCTGACAATATAACGATACAGAGACACCTCCCTGACAATATAACGACACAGAGACACCTCCCTGACAATATAACGATACAGAGACACCTCCCTGACAATATAACGATACAGAGACAACTCGTATTTCTGTCTGTCAGTTCTGTAGTAGATTGTAATGTTCTCTGTCTTTAGATAGATAGATAGATAGATAGATGGATGGATGGATGGATGGATGGATGGATGGATGGATGGATGGATGGATAATAATGTTCTCTCCTCTTCTCACCTTCAGTTCCTCAGAGACATTCTGGACACACTCTTCAGTCTCCTGGACGAAAACACCGACAAATATGGACCTCTGGTGTTCCAGACTCTGGTAATTAAACTACTGATAAATAAATAAATATGGACCTCTGGTGTTCCAGACTCTGGTAATTAAACTACATGATGAATAAATAAATATGGACCTCTGGTGTTCCAGACTCTGGTAAATATGGATGCTTAAACATGTAGCTAGGTGTAATGTTAGAGTCCACAGAAGTGAACCTTTCAAGCCTGTTTTCTCAACTCGCTGTTTCTCTGCAAGACATAACTCTATAAGCCATATCTCCAAAACTGGTGGGTCAAACTGAACAACCAATATGTCAACTTGAAGCTACGATTCCCTGCTTTCACATGACATGAAAAAAATATATCAATGACTTAGCCTCTGTCAGAAACGGTCACAAATGATGGGAAACACCCTACGCTCTGTCTCAAGGGAAGGAGACTCCCTACGCTCTGTCTCAAGGGAAGGAGACTCCCTAGGCTCTGTCTCAAGGGAAGGAGATCAGAGGTGGATGCACGGCTGGATGTCAACCTGCAGCTACACTCATGCTGTAGAACCTCTGTCTGTGACATCACACATCGTGTCTGGTAGAGATTGGCTAGCGCTTTTCCAAAGTGCTCAAAGCGCTTTACAACGGTTCATTCATTCATACATTGGGAGGTGAAGGTTCATTCATTCATACATTGGGAGGTGAAGGTTCATTCATTCATACATTGGGAGGTGAAGGTTCATTCATTCATACATTGGGAGGTGAAGGTTCATTCATTCATACATTGGGAGGTGAAGGTTCATTCATTCATACATTGGGAGGTGAAGGTTCATTCATTCATACATTGGGAGGTGAAGGTTCATTCATTCATACATTGGGAGGTGAAGGTTCATTCATTCATACATTGGGAGGTGAAGGTTCATTCATTCATACATTGGGAGGTGAAGGTTCATTCATTCATGCATCAAAAATCATCGGGAAGAGACAGCAACAATTAGGCTGTATCTACAAGGCTGTATATAGGAGGGGCTACCCCCCTCAAAGCTGTATATGTACATCTCCACACATCTCCACACATCTCCACATCTCCACACATCTCCACTGCCAACATTCTGGCGTTAGTTACAGTAGACGAGGTCAGTGGTTTTCAACCCTGTTCACATCAAGGTCCATAATTATTTTTTTAATACTTTTTAAGGAAATTATGAAAATGATGCCTTTATGTGTGTGTGTGTGTGTGTGTGTGTGTGTGTGCGTGTGCGTGTGCGTGTGCGTGTGCGTGTGCGTGTGCGTGTGCGTGCGTGCGCGTGCGTGCGTGCGTGCGTGCGTGCGTGCGTGCGTGCGCGTGCGTGCGTGCGTGCGTTGCGTATCATTGGTTTTCAGGTGTTTATCATCAACCTTCTCAGAGACAGCAGGTTCTACCACTTCAGACCCGTCATGGATTCTTACATCCAGAACCACTTCAACGGAGCCACGGCCTATAAGTAAGACCTACCCCCTAAACCCTAACCCCCTACCCCCTAAACCCTAACCCCCTACCCCCTAAACCTAACCCCCTACCCCCTAAACATAACCCCCTACCCCCTAAACCTAACCCCCTACCCCCTAAACCTAACCCCCTATCCCCTAAACCTAACCCCCTACCCCCTAAACCCTAACCCCCTACCCCCTAAACCTAACCCCCTACCCCCTAAACCTAAACCTAACCTTAACCTCACTACTGCTGAACTAATACTGTTACATCCAGAACCACTTCAACGGAGTCTACAGTATAAGTAAGATCAGAGTAATCTAGTAAGAGAGTGGTGACACGCTTTGATATCGCCGCAAAGCGGTGCCTATGGGCGATAGTTCCACACATTGCTCCTATACAATTTACAATTACAATTACAATTTAGGCATTTAGCAGACGCTCTTAATCCAGAGCGACTTACATTAGGCAGGAACAAAAGTATGGGAATACATCACATATATAAAATGCATTTATCAAGAAACATGCGTAAGCTAAGAACGTAGCTAGAACATATCTATATAATGACACTATACATATTAACTATACATATATACTATACTATGCTATACATATGTAGGCTACTATGATGTGCTATGACTATATACAATGCAATTATTGTGCTGTCTACATGACATGCTATAAGTCTGTTTCAAATGCTATCTAAGTCTAAAAAGTGCTATCTAAGGGGGTAACTATTCTATGGCTGGAACTATTCTATTGAGACAAAGCGGGTGCCTATGGGCGATAGTTCCACACATTGCTCCTATGGCTGGAACTATTCCATTGAGACAAAGCGGTGCCTATGGGCGATAGTTCCACACATTGCTCCTATGGCTGGAACTATTCCATTGAGACAAAGCGGTGCCTATGGGCGATAGTTCCACACATTGCTCCTATGGCTGGAACTATTCCATTGAGACAAAGCGGGTGCCTATGGGCGATAGTTCCACACATTGCTCCTATGGATGGAACTATTCCATTGAGACAAAGCGGGTGCCTATGGGCGATAGTTCCACACATTGCTCCTATGGCTGGAACTATTCCATTGAGACAAAGCGGGTGCCTATGGGCGATAGTTCCACACATTGCTCCTATGGCTGGAACTATTCCATTGAGACAAAGCGGGTGCCTATGGGCGATAGTTCCAAACATTGCTCCTATGGCTGGAACTATTCCATTGAGATAGAATGAGCACTTCCTCATTCCATTGTTACAATGAGAGTCAACGGGAGTGTCATTACTCTCTTACTAGATTACTCTGAGTAAGATAATACTGATACTATAGAGCGTCGCAGTCCCACCCCCTTTCATGACGACGCCAGGCCCCGCCCCCTTTCATGACGACGCCAGGCCCAGGAAATGATTCCCAATGCATTTTCCTCATTTCATTTCAAAAAGTATTTATTTAAAGACGGTTACGCCGCGGACAAAGCCAACTCGAGTCGTGACAAATCATGATATTATGGACAAAACAAATAATTACAAGGAAGAAAAAGAAAAAAAAAGTGTTGTAACCTGCCGTTTTCTTCTTCTTTCTAATTCTTTGTTCGGCCCAAATGTGTTTGTTGTCATGATTTGTCACGACAAGAGTTGGCTTTGTACGAGGCTTAAAAGGTCTTTAAATAAATACTTTATGAAAAGTCTATGAGGAAAATGATAATTACCATACCACCCTAACACTAACCTTACTTTATAATACTACATAATAATACTACAGTAAGATATACTACTGATAATTACCATACCACCCTAACACTAACCTTACTTTATAATACTACATAATAATACTACAGTAAGATATACTACTGATAATTACCATACCACCCTAAGGGCGCGATTCATACTCCTATTTTAGAGCTGAATAAAAGTGGGTTGGGCTCTGTAGAGCCTACAATGTGTTAGCCTCGGTCCCAGGCTCACTTAACTGTTAGCCTCCCCGGAAGTTAACGTTTTTTGACCAATCGCAGCGTTGTGTTCCCGAAAATGTATTCCCGCTGAAATGATCATTGGGTGGGGACTAGTAAACACAGCCGCACCGCGTGACGTAGTTATCTTACACGCAACACTTCCGCCACTTCCGCTGATAGTCTTTTCAGCGTAGGTCTTGCCCAGGGTGACAATGTGTGGGACGTCCTGGTGATCGGTGCCTGTGTGTTGGTTCCCACAGCACCAGTCTGCTGGCTGGGAGTTCTTGGTGTCTTTGGCAGTGTCCTGCTAGTCTCATTCTCCTAGCATGATGATGATCTATGACTCTCACATACCCCCCCTCCCCCCCACACACACGCACGCACGCACGCACGCACGCACGCACGCACGCACACACACACACACCACACACAGTCCTACGGTAAACATAGACCCACCTGGATTCAGATACAAACTGACAGCACTGTGTGTGTGTGTGTGTGTGTGGCGTGTGCACGTGCGCGCGTGTGTGCTCTCTCTCTCTCGCAGGGAGCTGATTCGCTGTCTGAAGTGGTACATGGACCGCTCGGCAGAGGTGGTGAGACAGGATCACATCCAGGAAGCCATGAGGGTGAGACAGTTTTCTATAATCATATTACATATGAGGGTGAGACAGTTTTCTATAAACACATTTCATATGAGGGTGAGACAGTTTTCTATAATCATATTACATATGAGGGTGAGACAGTTTTCTATAAACACATTTCATATGAGGGTGAGAAAGTTTTCTATAAACACATTACATATGAGGGTGAGACAGTTTTCTATAATCATATTACATATGAGGGTGAGACAGTTTTCTATAAACACATTTCATATGAGGGTGAGACAGTTTTCTATAAACACATTTCATATGAGGGTGAGACAGTTTTCTATAAACACATTTCATATGAGGGTGAGACAGTTTTCTATAATCATATTACATATGCGGGTGAGACAGTTTTCTATAATCATATTACATATGAGGGTGAGACACAGACTTTAGTCAGGAATATTATCAGAATAATGTCAAATCTGGGAATACTTTTCTTCACCAATGTGTGTGTAAAGGTGTCTACTAACATATCTATAGTCACCAATGTGTTTGTAAAGGTGTCTACTAACATATCTATAGTCACCAATGTGTTTGTAAAGGTGTCTACTAACATATCTATAGTCACCAATGTGTTTATAAAGGTGTCTACTAACATATCTATAGTCACCAATGTGTGTGTAAAGGTGTCTACTAACATATCTATAGTCACCAATGTGTGTGTAAAGGTGTCTACTAACATATCTATAGTCACCAATGTGTTTGTAAAGGTGTCTACTAACATATCTATAGTCACCGATGTGTTTATAAAGGTGTCTACTAACATATCTATATTAGTCACCAATGTGTTTGTAAAGGTGTCTACTAACATATCTATAGTCACCAATGTGTGTGTAAAGGTGTCTACTAACATATCTATAGTCACCAATGTGTTTGTAAAGGTGTCTACTAACATATCTATAGTCACCAATGTGTTGTAAAGGTGTCTACTAACATATCTATAGTCACCAATGTGTTTGTAAAGGTGTCTACTAACATATCTATAGTCACCAATGTGTGTGTAAAGGTGTCTACTAACATATCTATAGTCACCAATGTGTTTGTAAAGGTGTCTACTAACATATCTATAGTCACCAATGTGTTTGTAAAGGTGTCTACTAACATATCTATAGTCACCGATGTGTTTATAAAGGTGTCTACTAACATATCTATAGTCACCAATGTGTGTGTAAAGGTGTCTACTAACATATCTATAGTCACCGATGTGTTTATAAAGGTATCTACTAACATATCTATAGTCACCAATGTGTTTATAAAGGTATCTACTAACATATCTATAGTCACCAATGTGTTTGTAAAGGTGTCTACTAACATATCTATAGTCACCGATGTGTTTATAAAGGTATCTACTAACATATCTATAGTCACCAATGTGTTTGTAAAGGTGTCTACTAACATATCTATAGTCACCGATGTGTTTATAAAGGTATCTACTAACATATCTATAGTCACCAATGTGTGTGTAAAGGTGTCTACTAACATATCTATAGTCACCGATGTGTTTATAAAGGTGTCTACTAACATATATATAGTCACCAATGTGTTTATAAAGGTGTCTACTAACATATCTATAGTCACCGATGTGTGTATAAAGGTGTCTACTAACATATCTATAGTCACCGATGTGTGTATAAAGGTGTCTACTAACATATCTATAGTCACCAATGTGTGTGTAAAGGTGTCTACTAACATATCTATAGTCACCAATGTGTTTGTAAAGGTGTCTACTAACATATCTATAGTCACCAATGTGTTTGTAAAGGTGTCTACTAACATATCTATAGTCACCAATGTGTTTGTAAAGGTGTCTACTAACATATCTATAGTCACCAATGTGTTTGTAAAGGTGTCTACTAACATATCTATAGTCACCAATGTGTGTGTAAAGGTGTCTACTAACATATCTATAGTCACCAATGTGTTTGTAAAGGTGTCTACTAACATATCTATAGTCACCAATGTGTTTGTAAAGGTGTCTACTAACATATCTATAGTCACCAATGTGTTTGTAAAGGTGTCTACTAACATATCTATAGTCACCAATGTGTGTGTAAAGGTGTCTACTAACATATCTATAGTCACCAATGTGTTTGTAAAGGTGTCTACTAACATATCTATAGTCACCAATGTGTTTGTAAAGGTGTCTACTAACATATCTATAGTCACCAATGTGTGTGTAAAGGTGTCTACTAACATATCAGTCACCAATGTGTGTGTAAAGGTGTCTACTAACATATCTATAGTCACCAATGTGTTGTAAAGGTGTCTACTAACATATCTATAGTCACCAATGTGTGTATAAAGGTGTCTACTAACATATCTATAGTCACCAATGTGTTAGTATGTCTACTAACATATCCCACATTGGTTTCTATTCAACCACCCTAGGGGCATTTTTGACAGCTAAGTTGGGGTACATCAACAACCAATATATGGCTTAATGTTTAAAATTACATTTTGCTTTAAAGGAGAATTCCATACTAAAAGGCTTTCTTACCTTTATTTGTAGTTGTTACGTCCCCACCAAAGAGGTCCAGGTGTTATTTGTAGTTGTTACGTCCCCACCAAAGAGGTCCAGGTGTTATCTGTAGTTGTTACGTCCCCACCAAAGAGGTCCAGGTGTTATCTGTAGTTGTTACGTCCCCACCAAAGAGGTCCAGGTGTTATTTGTAGTTGTTACGTCCCCACCAAAGAGGTCCAGGTGTTATTTGTAGTCGTTACGTCCCCACCAAAGAGGTCCAGGTGTTATTTGTAGTTGTTACGTCCCCACCAAAGAGGTCCAGGTGTTATTTGTAGTTTTTACGTCCCCACCAAAGAGGTCCAGGTGTTATTTGTAGTTGTTACGTCCCCACCAAAGAGGTCCAGGTGTTATTTGTAGTTGTTACGTCCCCACCAAAGAGGTCCAGGTGTTATTTGTAGTTGTTATGTCCCCACCAAAGAGGTCCAGGTGTTATTTGTAGTTGTTACGTCCCCACCAAAGAGGTCCATGTGTTATTTTGTGCAAAAGCTCCTTATTGGCTATTTCCCCTACCATAAGCCCTAAATGAATTGAATTGAATTGAATGGGGCTATGGGGTGTTGTGCTAATTCGCTTATTTCCATCGCTCAATTTTTTTTGTATTATATCCTCTCTTCATAATGTAAATAATATCCCAAGCGGCACACTTTACTACTTATTTCGATGGAAATAAGCGAATTAGCACAACACCCCATAGCCCCATTCAATTCAATGCAATTCATTGAGGGCTTATTGTAGGGGAAATAGCCAATAAGGAGTTTTTGCACAAAAAAACACCTGGACCTCTTTGGTGGGGACGTAACAACTACAAAGAAAGGTAAGAAGTATCATGTGATGTGTCAAACTACAGGGTTTGCATCATTCTGAATCCATTCCAAGCATTAGTTTTGCACGAGAAAGTTAATATTAACTTAATATTAACTAAATGTTAATATTAAATATTAACCCTCTCCTCCCCAGGCTCTGTGTATTATAATATTAACCCTCTCCTCCCCAGGCTCTGTGTATTATAATATTAACCCTCTCCTCCCCAGGCTCTGTGTATTATAATATTAACCCTCTCCTCCCCAGGCTCTGTGTATTATAATATTAACCCTCTCCTCCCCAGGCTCTGTGTATTATAATATTAACCCTCTCCTCCCCAGGCCCTAGAGTACCTGTTTAAGTTCATCGTCCAGAGTCGTATCCTGTACTCTCGCGCCACCTGTGGGATGGAGGAGGAAGCGTTCCGTGTCTCCGTCCAGGAGCTGTTCCAGTCCATCCGCTTCGTCCTGAGTCTGGACGGACGGAGCTCTGAGACACTGGTCTTTACCCAGGTACCATCTGTCCCCTGTCCTCTGCCCTCTGTCCCCCTGTCCCCTCTGAGACGCTGGTCTTTACCCAGGTACCATCTGTCCCCTCTGTCCCATGTCCTCCCTGTCCCCCCCTGTCCCTCTGTCCCATGTCCTCCCTGTCCCTCTGTCCCCCCTGTCCCTCTGTCCCCCCTGTCCCTCTGTCCCCCCTGTCCTCCCTGTCCCTCTGTCCCCCCTGTCCCTCTGTCCCCCCTGTCCTCCCTGTCCCCTCTGTCCCCCCTGTCCTCCCTGTCCCTCTGTCCTCCCTGTCCTCCCTGTCCCTCTGTCCCCCCTGTCCTCTCTGTCCCCCCTGTCATCCCTGTCCCTCTGTCCCCCTGTCCCCCCTGTCCGCCAGTGTCCTCCCTGTCCCCCTGCCCTCTGTCCCCTGTCCTCCCTGTCCCTCTCTCCCATGTCCTCCTGTCCCTCTGCCCCCCCTGTCCTCCCTGTCCTCCATGTCCTCCCTGTCCCCCTGTCCCTCTGTCCCCTGTCCTCCCTGTCCCTCTGTCCTCCCTGTCCCTCTGTCCCCTGTCCTCCCTGTCCCCTCTGTCCCATGTCCTCCCTGTCCCTCTGTCCCCCCTGTCCCTCCCTGTCCTCCCTGTACCCCCTGTCCCTCTGTCCCCTGTCCTCCCTGTCCCCTCTCTCTCCATGTCCTCCCTGTCCCTCTGTCCCCCCTGTCCTCCCTCGTCCCCCCTGTCCCTCTGTCCCCTGTCCTCCCTGTCCCTCAGTCCTCCCTGTCCCTCTGTCCCTGTCCTCCCTGTCCCTCATGTCCCATGTCCTCCCTAGTCCCTCTGTCCCCCCTGTCCTCCATTGTCCTCCCTGTCCCTCTAGTCCCCTGTCCTCCCTGTCCCTCTGTCCCATGTCCTCCTGGCCCTCTGTCCCATGTCCTCTCCTGTCCCTCTGTCCCCCTGTCCTCCCTGTCCCCCGCTGTCCTCTGTCTGTCCCTCTGTCCTCCTGTCCCCTCTGTCCACCTGTCCCTCTCGTCCCCTGTCCCTCGCTGTCCCTCTGTCCCATGTCCTCCCTGTCCCTCTGTCCCTGTCCTCCCTGTCCTCTGTCCCATATCCTCCCTGTACCTCTGTCCCCCCTGTCCTCCATGTCCTCCCTGTCCCCCCTGTCCCTCTGTCCCCCCATTTGTCCTCCCTGTCCCCTCTGGGTCATCTTGTGCTCTTATATTTTGGTTATGCATGAATTATTTTGTAATATACAAGTATTACAAGTATTCATTGTCTGTACGTGTTTCACTATATATGATTTATCTGATTTATGTTGACGTTTCTTTTGCATCGTATTAATTGCACACACAATGTGTGTTCTTATCTTTAGGTTATGAGTTCATTATTTTCGTAATGTACAAAGGAGTAGTAATAAGGCACCCGATAATGGTCAAAAAGGGCCAAATTCCTGCATAATTGACTGAGGCACCCTGTGGGCGTGGCTAGCGGCCATTTGATGACGTCACCAGAGTGGGGTGTGTTTGAGGGGTGGGGGGTTGGGGCGTGTTTGGGCATGTTTGGGCTTTGTCTGTGAACCCCTCCGCTGGTGAGGGGGCGAGGGAGGGGGTAGACGGGGGTAATTATATGTAATTGGATTAGGGCATGCGGGAGACAATGATGTTATTTGAATACCTTTTGTTTAGTAAATAAAAATAAATTGTGTTTGGGGATGCCAGTGATGGTCTATGACCCCTACCTGTGGGGGGTAATTCTATGTGAGGTGGGTGGCTATAGGTAGGCAGGGGTGGGGGTGGGCGCCCCGTAGAGCAGGCTATTGTTTTCAATGTCCTCTGAGGACTCTGAGACTCTGAGGTGTTGTTGAATTTAACATACTATTGGCCTGAGGGCCCGACTTGTTTGTTTTTAACATTTCTATGCTTGGTGACAGAAGTTAGGGCTGTGTAGACAACACTCATAAAACTTCTTGTAGTTAATACGTTTATAAAATTTCCATTCAAACAGACTGCCGTAGCTAAGTGTGAAGACTCACAGATTCCCATATAATAGCTCTGGAGCTCTAGAGAGAGTCAGGCAAGAATACAGATTACATTATTGGAAGTAGGGGTGGGGGCTCTCACCTTGACGTGCTGTGTAGACTCACGGTTGCACATGGGTGTAAATAGAGTTGCTTGTAAATAGTTGGGGGGAAGCACTGCTGCATTGTGGGTAATTGGGGGAGCGATTGGGGGAGCCCAGCTTTGACGTGCTGTGTTGACTCGCGGTTGTAAAGTGCTTGTAAAGTAGGTGCATTGGAAGTAACCATTGCATGCTGGGTAATTGGGGGGTGGGGGGGGGGGGGGGGGGGGAGAACACCGTAGTGTGAGTCAGGATTGGCACACCCCCTTCTTTCAGTCAGAGGATCTTATTTTATTAGTAAATATTCTACATTATAGTGTGACAAATATGATATAGATATAATGTGGTACCGGTAATATTAGTTACACGTATACTTTTAAACTGATAGGCCTACAAAATAGCTACATTCTCACAATGTATCACTCATTCATTAGTTAAGTTAGTTAGTTTGGTCTCCTATTTTTGTATTGCTTGATTGGGGATAAAATATGTGCATGTTAAAACAAGCACACAGATATTTTTATTGAAAAATACTCTCACTCTCACTTAGTGGTTACATCATGTGAACTAATTTGTGAATAAACCTTTCCCCATAACTTACATAATATTACACATACAACTCTGGGATAATATAAATCTACAATAGGATAGATAGAAAATAACGTTAAATTATTTTTTGTTTTAGGCAAAAATGATAATAGTACTTTTCATGAGTACTTAAAGACATTTTACACTTTAGATGTTGTGTTGGAGGTATACACTAAACCACATGTTGGGAGCCCAGCTTTGACGTGCTGTGTAGACTCACGGTTGCACATGGGTGTAAATAGAGTTGCTTGTAAATAGTTGGGGGGAAGCACTGCTGCATTGTGGGTAATTGGGGGAGCGATTGGGGGAGCCCAGCTTTGACGTGCTGTGTTGACTCGCGGTTGTAAAGTGCTTGTAAAGTAGGTGCATTGGAAGTAACCATTGCATGCTGGGTAATTGGGGGGGAACACCGTAGTGTGAGTCAGGATTGGCACACCCCCTTCTTTCAGTCAGAGATCTTATTTTATTTAGTAATTATATAGCAAGATGTTGAACAATACATGAGTAGCAACATGTTTATGATAAAGATGCTTGCCTGAAAATACATACGTTGTACTAGTCAAGACATCGGTAGAGAACATTTTTTTTTAATTTTATTTATATGTCACTTTCAGTTAGTTGTCAGTTGTCAGTTTTTGCTACCAACTCACGGCATTTGTCGATGTGCAAATAATTCCAGTAACTGGTGGCTTGCTAACATACATACATACATACATACATACATACATACATACATACATACAGTACATGCATACATACATACATGCAGACAGTACATGCATACATACATACATACAAACATACAATACAGTAAATGCACAACACGAAACGAAAAAAACATGCAAACAAGTACATGCGTACATACAAGCAGTACATACCTACATACATACATACATACACACATACATACATACATACATACATACATACATCACAATGCAAAACATGAAACGAAAAAACATGCACAACACGAAACGAAAAAACATGCGCAACATGAAAACAAAACACTACCTAATAACAAGAAACCGCTAGTACCCGATGTTATAGTTAGTAGGCCTACAACAGGTCCCGTATGGTCTAGCGTTTAAGGGTTCCTGGTTTTCATCGGGGAGGCCCAGGGTTCGAATCCCTGTACGGGAATATCATATGTTTATGTTCTGATGAATTGAAAATGATGATCAGTGTTGTTAACAAGTGTAATGGTTTATCATTGATCGGCCGCAAGTAACACTTTGTATCTGTGTATACACAGATTTGGTTATCATAAAAGTTACAATTCATTTCTGACACAGTGAAGCTGTTCGTAAACTACGCTCACGTAAGTACCGGTATGTGTTTAGTAATTACTAACTAGCTACAGGAGCCATTGAGCAATAATACAGTTTGGGGGGGGGGTGGGGTTAAGCATCATTTTGTAGGGGTTAGCCTCTTACTTCATACTTCACGAATAGAGTATAGATGAAAATAGATTTGACATATTAATGGCTCAATGTATAACATTTTATTTACATCATACACAACATTGGTTATGACAAACGGGGGATAGGGATGACCTTGAGGTACAGTGACTGTCCATATAATATACCACTGTTGTGGGCAGTTTAGAACTCCTAATTATGAATGTTTAAACTACTGGTTATGTGGTATGTTGGGGGTTGACGTTAGATCTAGTATTATGTTCAAAGTATTTTAACATCTCGTGTCAGAGTTGATATTTTAATATCGTCGTTTCTCTTCGGTGTTGGAGACTAACCAACTTAAAATGTTCGAATCCTTATCATGAAAAGTATGGGTTCATTGTGTTAACATAAGATGCAGCTGTACTACATAGGGTATGCTATAATCATGTTTGTGACCTCAAAACCAACTGTTACTAATATGCTACGGGAAAACAAGATGAATCTTTATGAAATCATAAGAAAACATATCGATTTTCTAATTGAGATTGTTTGTAATGCAAAATTAATTACAAAGCGTGATGAATATAGCCTTTTATTCTCGGATGACCCTACAATCACACTACTGGACATTTTAATCCATAAAAATAGTGAACAGTGTTCTCATGCTTTCGCGAATATCCTTAAATCTGACGAAGTAACAGCGACAATACCATTTCTTAAAACATTGATCAGTAGTGAAATAGAACGCTACAATGCAGCAATTTCTAAATATTTGTGTGATGAGTGATGTATAGGGTTCAGTGGTCTATCTCGCTGAAAAGAAAACCTGTGTATGGATTACCAAGCGTGCCCTAGCAGTGTTATAGGGATTCTCATTATAAACCCCCACTGAGTATCAATTCCGCAACATAGGCTGACATGATACACTAATCTCAAACCCATATAACTAGCTAGAAAACCGAAGGGCTGCTAGATGCACCCACTATACACTTCCCCCCCCCTCATCTAGAATGCCGAAGGACCACTAGTTGCAATTAGTTACAAAAGCATAGTATACTACCCTGTAATTATGGAGGATACTTTATCAATGGGGGGAAACCAACGCAAGTGGAGGAGACAACCCGTGCTGGAGGACACCTGAGAGCCTGAGGGCCCAGGATGAGGAACCATGGATGTACACCAATCCACCCCGGTTCATGGCTGGCGATGACGATGATGAATATGATGAGATGTCATTCTGGAGCTCACCTCCATCATCACCTATGTATTCCTATGATACGCGTGACTCACCCTACGTTTGGCCATCACCCATACATTCACCTGAGTCCCACGACAATGATGACACTTCAACTGCAAGGCCTTCACCACCACCATCCATAGTGAATTTACCCCTGAACCATACTGATGGGGTGATCAGTACAAAACTTATAGATATTATCACAGTATGTGTTGTTAAACTACTCCAAAATGCTATAACTGAACAGATGAGAGAAAGTTGCAACGGTTGTCAGATAGACCATTGTAGTCAATCCGTTATGCATATAGTGAAACAATTGTATAGTTGCATATATTGCAGACAGTTTTCTGACCTCGTATTATTACATTGCACATACTGTACATTGTATGTACTGTATTGAGAAAAATATTGGGTGATAATGTGTACCATCTACAGGGACTACGATGATTATTCCTAAATATGCAATCATTATAAAATATGTAATCATAAAAAATGTGTATATTTTGTTATCATTTTGCTAGCTGCAATTAATTTCTACAACATTGTATGTGTTTAACATCAGTATCTGTTTTATTAATTCGCTTTGATAGCTTGGGTTGGCTTAGGGGTAAGTCTCTTTTGGGGGTCTAGCCTCTCACTTCATACTTTATGTATAGAGTATAGACAAAAAATAGGTGAATTTTGTGATAAAAATAATGAGTGGGTCTAGTCAGAAGGTGGGTTATATGATGTCATATTAATGACTCAATGTATAATATTTTTATTTACACCGTGAACAACATAGTTTATGTATGTAAAACGTACAGTGACTGTGTCCACATGACTGTGTTCCCCAGTGATGGGGAGTAATTTTGTTTTGAAATTGTGACCCCTACCCAAACATAAACAACTTGAAGGTAGAATTTTCAAGTTTAATGTGCCAACTTGTTGACTCTTTTGAGAACTTCCCCAGAAAACCCTGATAGAATTCATACAATGATCGTATTCATCACCCCTAACGCTAAAAAGTTTTGTGTAAAGATACGGAGACAAACAGATTCTGTACATATTTGGTATATCTTTATTGACCCAGTTGTGGACAGAGAGTTCCCAAGTCAGATATCAGGCTGTCAATAGTCACAAATATGGTGTCTATCATTAAAACAACCACCCCTTAGTGTGCAATAAGTGGTATCTGGGTCTATATTATGGTTGGCTTTAACAGTTAATACAATATCTTCAGGTCTCTTTAGGTCTTTATAAACCGAAAATGCTATTTATTTACCACCCCAATGTATCCCATACACTGTATTTTACTAGGCCCCTGACATAAAAAATAGCTCTGTCAGATGTCACAGCATTTGGTGTGAAGTTTCACAGCTACTCTGGGTGAGCAAATGATCTAGTGACCCATTGGCCTACTACCCTCAGCCATGATTGAGAACTATTATGATGATTTAGCCTAAGATGTTAAGATACGATGTTCACATTAGCCTATTATTTTGGCTAATATGTTAAGATACGATGTTCCACATCAGATTTCATTCCCTAGGTGTGTGCTTTTTCCCCGTACAATACCCCCCTAGGGATCAATTTAGTGAGATAATAGGGGGGAAAACCATGTTTTAACCAGAATGTAATGGTAAATGAGTGATTGGGCATTTTACGATGATTGGTGATGAATTAACTACCCGGTTATTGTATAAGCCGAGTTAGAAAGCTCCGCCTCTCATGGGCCTGTTCTTTAAATGTAGAGAAACCGAAGAGTAAGTAAGTATTGAGACGTAACCAGCGAAGACGAAAGATGTATTCACCTCACATGATTTACCATGACGAAGACGAGCAGATATACCAGTTATGTAATGGGCGTAAATTGCGGTGCTGTTTTTCACCGGCTGCCTGTTTCTCGTATGTTGATCTATATACAATGGAAGATGGCGAAATACTGTTTGAGACAGGCATGCCTCATTTGAGAGTTTATGCGTCTGAATTTGAAAGATTGAACATGGCTCTTATGGATTTCATCAATTACTTGCTCTGGGAGAGATGGGCTAGCAATGATTACATCAAACCTCCTGTAATGGTGGAAGTAGATGATTCAGTCGCTTCTAGGTCTAAGCTCCTTGTCGACTGCTCAAGATCAAATTTGTGGCTGTTGGTGAGATCACAGTCTCACCAGGGCCCTCCTAAAAATCCTAAAACTATGATGGATAAAGAGAAATACTTCCCGATCCGTATAGCGTTCCATGCAGGAGATTTATGGTTGTTACAAGACGTGTTGAAATTAATCAATAATTTTTTCGTCAGAGCAAAAGAGTGTAGAAAGGCTGTACTGTTGGAGGGACGCCTTACAAGGGTCAATCATGTATTGTCATTGGACTATCCCTTTGCAAAGAAGCCATGGCGTGTAGATCTGAATAAACCTCGCAACATAAATGTACCCAAACCGGCTGGTGCAACATTGTTCTCAATGGATAATCGTCCTGAAATTCATAAATCATATCACGGATTAGGGACCGACGGGTCGAAGTAGACTATGTAGACACAGTGATTATACCCTCAATCTACTCTGCGAAGGACACTTAATCACGGAGAGAGAACACCGGAACCTGACGCGCACATACTACGGTTATTCTGATCCTGTCACCGATCTCGTGGACATAATATTGGACAAGGGGTGAAACAACTTGCAGGGTATTCATGTCTATGCTACTGGAGCCACATCTTTCAGAACGGTTTCCTGCTCTGAAGACGCTGCCGTGGTACATATCTCCTGGTTGTCCTGCCTTTCCTCACGGCGTACAGAAAGAACAGACTTTGGAAGTCTGGATGGATCAATTCCTTTCTAAGAGAGTCCAAATTATTTGAGAAGAAATGTGATGTATTGAGAAAAAATATTACAATGACATTGGGTGCCCCACACGTATTGCTGATTATGTAATCATAATTAAAAAAAATAACGTATTTGACGAACCTATATGTTGTTATCGTTTTTACCCATGCAAAGATGTGATTTAAGGTTTTTTAAGGCATGATATGAGAAGTTTGAGAACTGATCATCTGTTTTTTCAGGTACCGGTATGATTGATTGAAAACAGTTACTATTAACAACAGGCCTATGCTGTTCAATGTAAGGACCAGGGCTCACCACCATGTCATCATGTGGTGGACATACATATATTATGACTCAATGTATAATATTTGTATTTACACCGTGAACATCATGTGGTGGACATACATATCATTATTGAATGAGTGAGACATTTGGGAATTAATTGTGTGGTCATGTGTACTATGTACTAGCCTATAGTAAACACAATGATACCATGACAAGAAAACATACCACAATTTCTTTTTTTTTGTTAAAGATGTATTTACAATATCACCAACGTTGGAAAAAAAGGTCAGAATATCTACATCAGAATATTGTCTCACTAGACCAGGTTCATGTAAAAACATGACATCATGTTCCGTTAGCATCATCAATCTGGTTGAGCAGCCTGAGCAGGACATTCGCAGTCATAGACCTACACACATGAGAGTCCACCAGGTTCTCCTCCTCATCCTCATCCTCATCTCTTGGCCTGTATACGTGTCTGTTTAACAGCTCCGCTATCATGGGAGCATCATTCGCTGTCATGGCGGCATCATTCGCTCTCTCCTCATCACAGATTCGATCCCAATAATCAATCGCGTCTGCTTCGTAGTCAAAAGTGTCCTCCGCGTAGGCGCGTAAGTCTGCATCGATGATTCGGTCCATTGCATAAGACGATTGCCCGCATGACAGGGCATTGGCAATTTCCATTTCACGGGTCTCAGAATCCTCCTCCTCGTTCGAATCAGAGTTATAATAGCGTTCCATTGACTCCCTAACCATTAGCTCTATACTAGAAACATCCCTAACCATTATCTCTTTACTAGAAAGATCCATGCCAAATTGAATATCCGTGTGAAATAAATTAAATAATGGGGATGAAAAAAGGTTTTTAGGAAGGTAATAGTGGCCTACGTCCTCGTGGTATCGTCGTCTTAAGTGTGTAGAAATGGTGAGTTTAAATAGTTGCTCTTCGGGATAGGGGAGGGGCGAGGGGTGGGATGTCTAGAACATCGCCCCTTTGCCTTGTGTATTGAATTAGTGTTACCTATTCAGGCTAACAGCTCACCTCAGGGGTTGGTGAGCTCCACATGGTTCACCCCCCTGGCGCAGACAGACGAATTAAATTAGTGCGAAATCGCGTCACATTATGCTATGCAGAACAACTGTATATATAATTGAAGTAACCGCTAATGTAGACTAATCCAATACAGAAATAACCTAGACTAATCTAATGATCTAATGATCTTTGTAGCCTCTTTCTGTATTGTCTGATTGTCTTTCAGCAAGCCTGTCACTATTCTATAGCAGGTTTTATTAATTCTCTTTGATAGCTTGGGTTGGCTTAGGGGTAAGTCTCTTTTGAGGGTTTAGCCTCTCACTTCAAACTTTGCGTATAGAATATAGACGACAATAGATGCATTTTGTGATAAAAAGAGTGATTGGGTCTAGTCAGAAGGTGGGTTATATGATGTCATATTAATGACTCAATGTATAATATTTGTATTTACACCGTGAACATCATAGTTTATGACAACTGAGGGGGTAGCTATAGTATAGTGACTGTCCACATGAATTTTCAAGTTTAATGTGCCAACTTGCTGACTCTTTTGAGAACTTCCTCATACAATGATCGTATTCATCACCCCTAACGCTAAAAAGTTTTGTGTAAAGATACGGAGACAAACAGATTCTGTACATATTTGGTATATCTTTATTGACCCAGTTGTGGACAGAGTTCCCAAGTCAGATATCAGGCTGTCAATAGTCACAAATATGGTGTCTATCATTAAAACAACCACCCCTTAGTGTGCAATAAGTGGTATCTGGGTCTATATTATGGTTGGCTTTAACAGTTAATACAATATCTTCAGGTCTCTTTAGGTCTTTATAAACCGAAAATGCTATTTATTTACCACCCCAATGTATCCCTTACACTGTATTTTACTAGGCCCCTGACATAAAAAATAGCTCTGTCAGATGTCACAGCATTTGTTGTGAAGTTTCACAGCTACTCTGGGTGAGCAAATGATCTAGTGACCCATTGGCCTACTACCCTCAGCCAGGACTGAGCACTATTATGATGATTTAGCATAACTGTATCTCTGATAGACCATATGGACCAATGACTGGTGAAATCAGATGGAGGATGCTGTTAGGATGCTGTTAGGGCGTTGTTGGCTCTGTAATTATCTACCCACCAGGGGGAATGATGAAGTATGGGGGTCTTTTACCACTACAGAGGTTTGCATAGGTACAAAATGGATAGAGAACATGTCTGAAAAATGATAAAATAGCTGAAATTAACAATTATTCCAAATTTTGTTGCAAAATAGTTATTATTAGTTAATAGTTATTGGTATTGGTTGAATAATATACTAGTCGTAATATAATGTGAGAGAACAACTGAGTGAATGAGTCAAAAGTGCCTGGTGATTGATGGTGAAGGATTTACTGTCTATCACTGACAACTAGTGATTTGTTCTGACTACACTATCTATACAGATCACTGTAGATCTAAAAACAATAGGCGTTTAGCAATTAACAACAGAGTTTAGCAACTTTTTCAAGAATATCATCTTAGAAGTAAAAATAATTCCAGGATAATTGATCCAAGCAGATGTTTTTGTATACATCGTTAACCCACTGCATGTGTAGGAATTACACATTTTCCCCCAAAAACGTCTTATCATTACAAATAAAAATTGTAAATAATTTGTAATATTGAGCAAGATCTTGTGTACTAGATACAACTATATAGATGAAACTAGACTAGATACTAGATAAAAAAACAGGCCCTGCACTATGGATGGTGGTGGTGAAGGCCTTGCAGTTGAAGTGTCATCATTGTCATGGGACTCAGGTGAATGTATGGGTGATGGCCAAACGTAGGGTGAGTCACGCGTATCATAGGAATACATAGGTGATGATGGAGGTGAGCTCCAGAATGACATCTCATCATATTCATCATCGTCATCGCCAGCCATGAACCGGGGTGGATTGGTGTACATCCATGGTTCCTCATCCTGGGCCCTCAGGCTCTCAGGTGTCCTCCAGCACGGGTTGTCTCCTCCACTTGCGTTGGTTTCCCCCCATTGATAAAGTATCCTCCATAATTACAGGGTAGTATACTATGCTTTTGTAACTAATTGCAACTAGTGGTCCTTCGGCATTCTAGATGAGGGGGGGGGAAGTGTATAGTGGGTGCATCTAGCAGCCCTTCGGTTTTCTAGCTAGTTATATGGGTTTGAGATTAGTGTATCATGTCAGCCTATGTTGCGGAATTGATACTCAGTGGGGGTTTATAATGAGAATCCCTATAACACTGCTAGGGCACGCTTGGTAATCCATACACAGGTTTTCTTTTCAGCGAGATAGACCACTGAACCCTATACATCACTCATCACACAAATATTTAGAAATTGCTGCATTGTAGCGTTCTATTTCACTACTGATCAATGTTTTAAGAAATGGTATTGTCGCTGTTACTTCGTCAGATTTAAGGATATTCGCGAAAGCATGAGAACACTGTTCACTATTTTTATGGATTAAAATGTCCAGTAGTGTGATTGTAGGGTCATCCGAGAATAAAAGGCTATATTCATCACGCTTTGTAATTAATTTTGCATTACAAACAATCTCAATTAGAAAATCGATATGTTTTCTTATGATTTCATAAAGATTCATCTTGTTTTCCCGTAGCATATTAGTAACAGTTGGTTTTGAGGTCACAAACATGATTATAGCATACCCTATGTAGTACAGCTGCATCTTATGTTAACACAATGAACCCATACTTTTCATGATAAGGATTCGAACATTTTAAGTTGGTTAGTCTCCAACACCGAAGAGAAACGACGATATTAAAATATCAACTCTGACACGAGATGTTAAAATACTTTGAACATAATACTAGATCTAACGTCAACCCCCAACATACCACATAACCAGTAGTTTAAACATTCATAATTAGGAGTTCTAAACTGCCCACAACAGTGGTATATTATATGGACAGTCACTGTACCTCAAGGTCATCCCTATCCCCCGTTTGTCATAACCAATGTTGTGTATGATGTAAATAAAATGTTATACATTGAGCCATTAATATGTCAAATCTATTTTCATCTATACTCTATTCGTGAAGTATGAAGTAAGAGGCTAACCCCTACAAAATGATGCTTAACCCCACCCCCCCCCAAACTGTATTATTGCTCAATGGCTCCTGTAGCTAGTTAGTAATTACTAAACACATACCGGTACTTACGTGAGCGTAGTTTACGAACAGCTTCACTGTGTCAGAAATGAATTGTAACTTTTATGATAACCAAATCTGTGTATACACAGATACAAAGTGTTACTTGCGGCCGATCAATGATAAACCATTACACTTGTTAACAACACTGATCATCATTTTCAATTCATCAGAACATAAACATATGATATTCCCGTACAGGGATTCGAACCCTGGGCCTCCCCGATGAAAACCAGGAACCCTTAAACGCTAGACCATACGGGACCTGTTGTAGGCCTACTAACTATAACATCGGGTACTAGCGGTTTCTTGTTATTAGGTAGTGTTTTGTTTTCATGTTGCGCATGTTTTTTCGTTTCGTGTTGTGCATGTTTTTTCG
Organism: Electrona antarctica; assembly: GCF_951216825.1. Classification (NCBI taxonomy): domain Eukaryota; kingdom Metazoa; phylum Chordata; class Actinopteri; order Myctophiformes; family Myctophidae; genus Electrona; species Electrona antarctica. Next base: position 102,726 of record NW_027637533.1, read on the forward strand.
TTTCATGTTTTGCATTGTGATGTATGTATGTATGTATGTATGTATGTATGTGTGTATGTATGTATGTATGTAGGTATGTACTGCTTGTATGTACGCATGTACTTGTTTGCATGTTTTTTTCGTTTCGTGTTGTGCATTTACTGTATTGTATGTTTGTATGTATGTATGTATGCATGTACTGTCTGCATGTATGTATGTATGCATGTACTGTATGTATGTATGTATGTATGTATGTATGTATGTATGTATGTATGTATGTATGTATGTTAGCAAGCCACCAGTTACTGGAATTATTTGCACATCGACAAATGCCGTGAGTTGGTAGCAAAAACTGACAACTGACAACTAACTGAAAGTGACATATAAATAAAATTAAAAAAAAATGTTCTCTACCGATGTCTTGACTAGTACAACGTATGTATTTTCAGGCAAGCATCTTTATCATAAACATGTTGCTACTCATGTATTGTTCAACATCTTGCTATATAATTACTAAATAAAATAAGATCTCTGACTGAAAGAAGGGGGTGTGCCAATCCTGACTCACACTACGGTGTTCCCCCCCAATTACCCAGCATGCAATGGTTACTTCCAATGCACCTACTTTACAAGCACTTTACAACCGCGAGTCAACACAGCACGTCAAAGCTGGGCTCCCCCAATCGCTCCCCCAATTACCCACAATGCAGCAGTGCTTCCCCCCAACTATTTACAAGCAACTCTATTTACACCCATGTGCAACCGTGAGTCTACACAGCACGTCAAAGCTGGGCTCCCAACATGTGGTTTAGTGTATACCTCCAACACAACATCTAAAGTGTAAAATGTCTTTAAGTACTCATGAAAAGTACTATTATCATTTTTGCCTAAAACAAAAAATAATTTAACGTTATTTTCTATC
>NW_027637532.1:2500-8135 GCF_951216825.1 Electrona antarctica
CTGCCATCAAATAAACACGTCTTGTTAATTCTGATTAGGCTTTGATTATTGATATGTAAGCCATTAAACGGAGCTCCAGCCTGCAGCCACCAGCCCATCTGAGAGCTGAGGAGCACTGCACGCTTATGTGTGCCTCACTGCACACTGTGTGTGTGTGTGTGTGTGTGTGTGTGTGTGTGTGTGTGTGTGTGTGTGTGTGTGTGTGTGTTGTGTGTGTGTGTGTGTGTGTGTGTGTGTGTGTGTACACCGCCGCGTGGGCACGTTGGTGTGTATGTGTACACTTGTGTGTGTGTATGCACGGTTGCACGCTAGTGTGTGAGTGCAAACTGGTGTGAGTGCACGCTGGTGTGTGTGAGTGTGCAATACCGGTGTGTGTGTGTGTGTGTGTGTGTGTGTGTGTGTGTGTGTGTGTGTGTGGTTGGCCGGGGCAGAAAGGACTCGCTCCTCAGAAGTGACAGGTGGGTCGGTGTGGCAGGTCCCCTGTTGGGTGTGTGTGCGTGTGTGTGTGTGTGTGTGTGTGTGTGTGTGTGTGTGTGTGTGTGTGTGTGTGTGTGAATAAATTAGCCCCCAGGCTGCTTTTTTTCCCTGTCATTTTACGCAAAACACACAAATCTGCTGTTGCTGGATGCAAAGAAGCAGCTTAAATCACCTTACAACTGTTGCACCTGTCAGCGTCAATGTAGGCATCACGGGCAAGTGCACACGCACACGCACGCACGCACGCACGCACGCACGCACGCACGCACGCATAATACTGCACCCACTCATAGACACTGGAGGATATCATACCATAATCACATACACACCTACAGTAAACACAAAGTCACAGACAGAAATGCACACATTCACCCGCCCACCCTAAATCAACGCACACACGCAGGCACGCACGCACTCGTGCACACGTACACACACACACACACACACACACACACACACACACACACACACACACACACACACACACACACACACACACACACACACACACACACACACACACACACACACACACACACACACACACACACACACACACACACACACACACACACGTCACAATAAGCCTATCATCACAAAGGGAGCCGGAGTGAGAGATACTGTGGAGAGCGTGAGCACGCCCACGTGCACAAAGCTCACCACACTCCGGTGCTTATCAGCAATTCAAGACGCATATCAGTTAGCAGTGTTTGTGCTGCTGTGTGCAGGCGGAGCGGAGCGCGCGGCCGACACAGTGACGGCAGCACCACCTTATTTGCTGTCTTTGGGCTGTGACAGATGACAGCACATCACGGGGCGAGCAATTAAACCGCAATTATAAATGCACGCACGCACGCACGCACGCACGCACGCACGCACGCACGCACGCATGCACGCACGCACGTAAAAAGTGTTGTTTCTCAGTGTGTGCCATTTTCTAAGCGCTTGTTTGGCGCACGCACACACACATGACACAGTCATTGTTTAATGCATTTTTAGGTGTCTTATATGACTTTCTTCTTAAAATAATGAGTTACGTATACTGTATATGGACTAAAGTGTAAAGCATATTGTTGATGTTTTGTTTTTCCCATGTATGTTTTTAAATGTATTTATATCATATGTCGACCCCAGGAAGACTATGGTATGTGCTTTAGGGGAAAGCTAATGTGGATCCTGCAGCAGTTCACCCTGTCACTAAGAGAACATATGGGGCGGCGGTGGCTCAGGGGTAGAGTTTCCGCGGACGGTAACCGCAAGGTCGCCAGTTCAAACCCGGGCTCCCCCAGAGTTAGTGTCGAAGTGTCCTTGAGCAAGACACTGAACCTCCTGATGTGCTGGTTGGTACCTTGCATGGTTTCCGCCGCCATCAGTGTATGAATGTGTGTGTGAATGGGTGAATGTAATGCACAATCTATGTAAAGTGCCTTGGATAAAGGCGCTATATAAATGCACCATTTACCATTTTATAACACTCCTTTTCAATACACCATAAATTCACAATAGCCAGGTTGTACGTTAGTTAGTTTGGTGGGTGCACACACTAAACATGATATGCAACATTCTACATATTGATGGGCTTCCTGTGTTTTTCACCCATAAATTATAACATAAATAAGATCACAACACAAAGGTTACACGTTATGTGTCTTTATTGTTATTTTTAAGTGGTGCAACCACTTAAAGGTATATTCAGTGATTTCACTTAATTCAAATATTACTTATTTTTTCTTATTTTTTGGATAATCCTCCCTACTATAAAGTGTGCTGACCATATAAGGAGTTCCTCCCTGTCCCCAGTGAGCCCCTGGGGTCAACAAACCCTAGTTTCGGTTTGGGCTTTGGGTGGCAAAGCCTTCATCCAATCAGGATGAGAGGGGCCTTCCTCCAATCACAATCGAGTGGGGCGGGCCTTGGTGCACGTGCTGTTGGTCTATTGTACTTCCCCCACTGTAGAGCGTGTGCATGTGCACATCTTGTTACCGGGGCGGACCAGGTTTTTTTCAAATCACCCAAATCACTGAATGCTCCTTTAAGTGACTATGTGTGTGTGTGTGTGGGTGGGTGGGTGGCTGGCTGGCTGGGTGCGTCTGAGCACGACAACAGCATGGTTGTTTTTCACCACCTGTGCGCAACCTAACACACACACACAAACACACGCACGCACATATTAACTGTATATGGTGATTTCGGGTGTGCCAGTACAGTACAGTACAGTGACAGTACAGTACAGTGGAGGGTACAGCAGAGGGACCCCCACACGGTAACTCACCCTGGGTCTGGAACTCCTCCCTCCTACTTGACCAAACCACCTGTGGATTGTGTATAAATAAAGATTAAGAGTTGTTATGTGAGTAAACTTTTGAGTAATAGGATAAATAGAATACATGTGTTTATGCCGCATTGTAGGCTAATTGTGATGTCTTTGGACATGTGGGCTTAACTGGGTATTGAATGTTTCAATCAAGGTTGGTTTGGTCCAGTGGGAGGGGCCTAGCCTTTATAAGAAGGGGACCTACCACTGCCAGGCAGTGATTGTAGGGCTGTACTTGCAGCTGAGAGGACCTCATGCCATCCATGGCCACTTCTGTTGTACACAGTGAAGCTGAGAGGACCTCATGCCAACCATGGCCACTTCTGTTGTACATAGTGAAGCTGAGAGGACCTCATGCCAACCATGGCCACTTCTGTTGTACATAGTGAAGCTGAAAGGACCTCATGCCAACCATGGCCACTTCTGTTGTACATAGTGAAGCTTGTGAGTATTTTGGACTATTTTGCCTATATTTGTGGGGCACAAGCCCATCCTATTTTCAGCTATTAGTGTAGATTTTCGTCTTACACAAAATTCCCATTGACAATGAATGGAGAATTTACGTCATACCTGTATGTGTCTGAGCAAATAGACATGTTACGTCATAATGATGTACGATGATAAGAGCGCCCCTCACTTCACACGGGTGCGATTTTGTATTTTGAGAGCTGATTCAAGTGCCTTTTTGGCAGACATTATCTTCAGACAAGGTAGATCCAACAATTAAACAAACCACATACACACCACAAGCGCATGCACACTGTCGCACACACGTTACAACTGCTAACGACTGTGCGTTAGTGCACGAGAGCCATGCACATCCACGGGCAGGCGAATCGTCGGTGGCGGCACGTTGCGTGTGAAGGCGCAGCCGCCATAATAGTCGCCACAGAAGAGGAGCAGAGAAAGACTGACACACATGTTTATGGAGGACTTGACGAGCGTATAATGCATTCAGGCTCTGTCACCGCAGACAGCACGGGGGAAAAGAGAGTTACGGCGACGTGCACGCGCGCGTGTGTGTCCTCCAAAGTCAGACACTGATGCAGCAAATTCATTTGGAGGTGCCACTCAAGTGCATCACCTGAAAAAACAAACAAAAAGACGCTGTCCCCATCCAATAACAAAGAAACTTTACTTGAGTACTGTATAACTTTCACTCCACTACAATTATCGTAGACAAATATTGTACTTTTGACCCCTGTGTAGGAAGGGAAAAAGAACATTGAATTCCATGCTTATCCCTACTTCAAATACAGTGGAAATAGCCTTGCTACGAGCTCACAACTCATTTAAGTATTTTTAAAACCAGCCACTTCTGAATACTTTAAAAGCAAATACTCCCATACTTTAACTCAAGTTCAAATTTGACAGAGCAACTTTCACTTTGTAGTACAATTTGACCAGGAGTATCTGTACTTTGACTCAAGTACTGATGTTGAGTACTTTTATTTGTCCACCAGTCGATATCATTGCCCCACCCCCTCTCACGTGTGATCATTCAGGGCCCTCCTCAACGATGCAAGACAGCCCCGTCATGACAAACAGCCCAGCCTAAATAAAGCCTTCACACTTTGATTGGCGAGGGGCCGCCGTCCAGTCACCTGTCCCGCCTCGAGTCACCTGTCCCGCCTCCAGAGGGAGCACCCCCCCCCCCCCTCCAACATCCACCCGCCCTCTGGACTGCCTGTCGCCATGGTAGCGCCTCACTAACAGCCATCCATCACGGGTGACAGGCATCGGGCACAGCCAGGGATGAGCTGTGTACGGGTGTGTGTTTGTGTGCATGCACGCATGAGAGAGAGTGCGTGAGGAGGCTACAGGGGCAGAGATGTGCAGATAGAAGAGACAGAGACAGAGAGAGAGACAGAGAGAGAGGCAGAGAAAGAGGCAGAGAGAGAGAGAGAGAGAGAGAGAGAGAGAGAGAGAGAGAGAGAGAGGAGAGGGAGGGGGAGAGAGTGATGGGGGGCTCTCATTAGACTATAATGATGTGTGAAGTCATTCCTAATCAGAGCGTGGCACCTTATTTATGTTGGCAATTTGCTGTTTTCCTGCCGTGACGATGTGCCAACATCTTACTGTCAGAGTCTGTCTGTCTGTCTGTCTGTCTGTCTGTCTGTCTGTCTGTCTGTCTGTCTGTCTGTCTGTCTGTCTGTCTGTCTGTCTGTCTGTCTGTCTGTCTGTCTGTCTGTCTGTATCTGTCTGTCTAACTGTCTGTCTGTCTGTCTGTCTGTCTGTCTGTCTGTCTGACTGTCTAACTGTCTGTCTGTCTGTCTGTCTGTCTGACTGTCTAACTGTCTGTCTGTCTGTCTGTCTGTCTGTCTGTCTGTCTGTCTGTCTGACTGTCTAACTGTCTGAGGGGCTGTCATTCTGGCCGCATGTTCGCGTTCCCCTCTCCTCTCCAGTGTTCTCAACCCCGGTGTTGTCCCTGTGTGCCCCCCCCCCCCCCCTCCCACCCTCAGTGTTTTACAAGCAGCAGGGTTGAACCAGTGACTCATGTAGGTCTTGTTTGTTTTTATGACACTTCCAGAGCCAACATCTGCTCTTATCACCGTAGAGCATCCTCTACAATACTGTATACCGTCCTCTCTCTCTCCCTCCCTCCCTATAATTTGGTCTCTCTCCGTGTTGAGTGCTGTGCTTCCTGCTCTTCTGCAGCTGTTAACATGGACATCCACCTGCGAGCCACTTCACACTTGCTACCCCATTAGAGGCAGCATGTATCAGTATGAGTGTGCATTTATGTATCCAGTATGCGTGCGTATGTAAGTGTGCAAACACGTGTATTATGCGAGCATGCACATATGCATGCATATATATACTTGTGAGGACCATTATGCCCCC
>NW_027637531.1:0-20363 GCF_951216825.1 Electrona antarctica
CAGACTCTGCTTCTCTGCCCCCAGCCAAGCTTATAGGCCTGCAGAGTGTCTAGTTTTGAAGATACAGACTCTGCTAAGCAAAAGTGAACAGGGCCAAACTGGGCTTATTTCGCTGTGAAAGTGACATTTAGGCACGGAGTTGGAAAACCTTGTCTGAACCCCTCCATCCTTCCTGTAGCTGCTCAGACTCTGCTCTCTCTGCCCCCAGCCAAGCTTATAGGCCTGCAGAGTGTCTAGTTTTGAAGATACAGACTCTGCCTAAGCAAAAGTGAACAGGGCCAAACTGGGCTTATTTCGCTGTGAAATTTCGATGTCACTTTCACAGCGAAATAAGCCCAGTTTGGCCCTGTTCACTTTTGCTTAGCAGAGTCTGTATCTTCAAAACTAGACACTCTGCAGGCCTATAAGCTTGGCTGGGGGCAGAGAAGCAGAGTCTGAGCAGCTACAGGAAGGATGGAGGGGTTCAGACAAGGTTTTCCAACTCCGTGCCTAAATGTCACTTTCACAGCGAAATAAGCCCAGTTTGGCCCTGTTCACTTTTGCTTAGCAGAGTCTGTATCTTCAAAACTAGACACTCTGCAGGCCTATAAGCTTGGCTGGGGGCAGAGAAGCAGAGTCTGAGCAGCTACAGGAAGGATGGAGGGGTTCAGACAAGGTTTTCCAACTCCGTGCCTAAATGTCCACTTTCACAGCGAAATAAGCCCAGTTTGGCCCTGTTCACTTTTGCTTAGCAGAGTCTGTATCTTCAAAACTAGACACTCTGCAGGCCTATAAGCTTGGCTGGGGGCAGAGAAGCAGAGTCTGAGCAGCTACAGGAAGGATGGAGGGGTTCAGACAAGGTTTTCCAACTCCGTGCCTAAATGTCACTTTCACAGCGAAATAAGCCCAGTTTGGCCCTGTTCACTTTTGCTTAGCAGAGTCTGTATCTTCAAAACTAGACACTCTGCAGGCCTATAAGCTTGGCTGGGGGCAGAGAAGCAGAGTCTGAGCAGCTACAGGAAGGATGGAGGGGTTCAGACAAGGTTTTCCAACTCCGTGCCTAAATGTCACTTTCACAGCGAAATAAGCCCAGTTTGGCCCTGTTCACTTTTGCTTAGCAGAGTCTGTATCTTCAAAACTAGACACTCTGCAGGCCTATAAGCTTGGCTGGGGGCAGAGAAGCAGAGTCTGAGCAGCTACAGGAAGGATGGAGGGGTTCAGACAAGGTTTTCCAACTCCGTGCCTAAATGTCACTTTCACAGCGAAATAAGCCCAGTTTGGCCCTGTTCACTTTTGCTTAGCAGAGTCTGTATCTTCAAAACTAGACACTCTGCAGGCCTATAAGCTTGGCTGGGGGCAGAGAAGCAGAGTCTGAGCAGCTACAGGAAGGATGGAGGGGTTCAGACAAGGTTTTCCAACTCCGTGCCTAAATGTCACTTTCACAGCGAAATAAGCCCAGTTTGGCCCTGTTCACTTTTGCTTAGCAGAGTCTGTATCTTCAAAACTAGACACTCTGCAGGCCTATAAGCTTGGCTGGGGGCAGAGAAGCAGAGTCTGAGCAGCTACAGGAAGGATGGAGGGGTTCAGACAAGGTTTTTCCAACTCCGTGCCTAAATGTCACTTTCACAGCGAAATAAGCCCAGTTTGGCCCTGTTCACTTTTGCTTAGCAGAGTCTGTATCTTCAAAACTAGACACTCTGCAGGCCTATAAGCTTGGCTGGGGGCAGAGAAGCAGAGTCTGAGCAGCTACAGGAAGGATGGAGGGGTTCAGACAAGGTTTTCCAACTCCGTGCCTAAATGTCACTTTCACAGCGAAATAAGCCCAGTTTGGCCCTGTTCACTTTTGCTTAGCAGAGTCTGTATCTTCAAAACTAGACACTCTGCAGGCCTATAAGCTTGGCTGGGGGCAGAGAAGCAGAGTCTGAGCAGCTACAGGAAGGATGGAGGGGTTCAGACAAGGTTTTCCAACTCCGTGCCTAAATGTCACTTTCACAGCGAAATAAGCCCAGTTTGGCCCTGTTCACTTTTGCTTAGCAGAGTCTGTATCTTCAAAACTAGACACTCTGCAGGCCTATAAGCTTGGCTGGGGGCAGAGAAGCAGAGTCTGAGCAGCTACAGGAAGGATGGAGGGGTTCAGACAAGGTTTTCCAACTCCGTGCCTAAATGTCACTTTCACAGCGAAATAAGCCCAGTTTGGCCCTGTTCACTTTTGCTTAGCAGAGTCTGTATCTTCAAAACTAGACACTCTGCAGGCCTATAAGCTTGGCTGGGGGCAGAGAAGCAGAGTCTGAGCAGCTACAGGAAGGATGGAGGGGTTCAGACAAGGTTTTCCAACTCCGTGCCTAAATGTCACTTTCACAGCGAAATAAGCCCAGTTTGGCCCTGTTCACTTTTGCTTAGCAGAGTCTGTATCTTCAAAACTAGACACTCTGCAGGCCTATAAGCTTGGCTGGGGGCAGAGAAGCAGAGTCTGAGCAGCTACAGGAAGGATGGAGGGGTTCAGACAAGGTTTTCCAACTCCGTGCCTAAATGTCACTTTCACAGCGAAATAAGCCCAGTTTGGCCCTGTTCACTTTTGCTTAGCAGAGTCTGTATCTTCAAAACTAGACACTCTGCAGGCCTATAAGCTTGGCTGGGGGCAGAGAAGCAGAGTCTGAGCAGCTACAGGAAGGATGGAGGGGTTCAGACAAGGTTTTCCAACTCCGTGCCTAAATGTCACTTTCACAGCGAAATAAGCCCAGTTTGGCCCTGTTCACTTTTGCTTAGCAGAGTCTGTATCTTCAAAACTAGACACTCTGCAGGCCTATAAGCTTGGCTGGGGGCAGAGAAGCAGAGTCTGAGCAGCTACAGGAAGGATGGAGGGGTTCAGACAAGGTTTTCCAACTCCGTGCCTAAATGTCACTTTCACAGCGAAATAAGCCCAGTTTGGCCCTGTTCACTTTTGCTTAGCAGAGTCTGTATCTTCAAAACTAGACACTCTGCAGGCCTATAAGCTTGGCTGGGGGCAGAGAAGCAGAGTCTGAGCAGCTACAGGAAGGATGGAGGGGTTCAGACAAGGTTTTCCAACTCCGTGCCTAAATGTCACTTTCACAGCGAAATAAGCCCAGTTTGGCCCTGTTCACTTTTGCTTAGCAGAGTCTGTATCTTCAAAACTAGACACTCTGCAGGCCTATAAGCTTGGCTGGGGGCAGAGAAGCAGAGTCTGAGCAGCTACAGGAAGGATGGAGGGGTTCAGACAAGGTTTTCCAACTCCGTGCCTAAATGTCACTTTCACAGCGAAATAAGCCCAGTTTGGCCCTGTTCACTTTTGCTTAGCAGAGTCTGTATCTTCAAAACTAGACACTCTGCAGGCCTATAAGCTTGGCTGGGGGCAGAGAAGCAGAGTCTGAGCAGCTACAGGAAGGATGGAGGGGTTCAGACAAGGTTTTCCAACTCCGTGCCTAAATGTCACTTTCACAGCGAAATAAGCCCAGTTTGGCCCTGTTCACTTTTGCTTAGCAGAGTCTGTATCTTCAAAACTAGACACTCTGCAGGCCTATAAGCTTGGCTGGGGGCAGAGAAGCAGAGTCTGAGCAGCTACAGGAAGGATGGAGGGGTTCAGACAAGGTTTTCCAACTCCGTGCCTAAATGTCACTTTCACAGCGAAATAAGCCCAGTTTGGCCCTGTTCACTTTTGCTTAGCAGAGTCTGTATCTTCAAAACTAGACACTCTGCAGGCCTATAAGCTTGGCTGGGGGCAGAGAAGCAGAGTCTGAGCAGCTACAGGAAGGATGGAGGGGTTCAGACAAGGTTTTCCAACTCCGTGCCTAAATGTCACTTTCACAGCGAAATAAGCCCAGTTTGGCCCTGTTCACTTTTGCTTAGCAGAGTCTGTATCTTCAAAACTAGACACTCTGCAGGCCTATAAGCTTGGCTGGGGGCAGAGAAGCAGAGTCTGAGCAGCTACAGGAAGGATGGAGGGGTTCAGACAAGGTTTTCCAACTCCGTGCCTAAATGTCACTTTCACAGCGAAATAAGCCCAGTTTGGCCCTGTTCACTTTTGCTTAGCAGAGTCTGTATCTTCAAAACTAGACACTCTGCAGGCCTATAAGCTTGGCTGGGGGCAGAGAAGCAGAGTCTGAGCAGCTACAGGAAGGATGGAGGGGTTCAGACAAGGTTTTCCAACTCCGTGCCTAAATGTCACTTTCACAGCGAAATAAGCCCAGTTTGGCCCTGTTCACTTTTGCTTAGCAGAGTCTGTATCTTCAAAACTAGACACTCTGCAGGCCTATAAGCTTGGCTGGGGGCAGAGAAGCAGAGTCTGAGCAGCTACAGGAAGGATGGAGGGGTTCAGACAAGGTTTTCCAACTCCGTGCCTAAATGTCACTTTCACAGCGAAATAAGCCCAGTTTGGCCCTGTTCACTTTTGCTTAGCAGAGTCTGTATCTTCAAAACTAGACACTCTGCAGGCCTATAAGCTTGGCTGGGGGCAGAGAAGCAGAGTCTGAGCAGCTACAGGAAGGATGGAGGGGTTCAGACAAGGTTTTCCAACTCCGTGCCTAAATGTCACTTTCACAGCGAAATAAGCCCAGTTTGGCCCTGTTCACTTTTGCTTAGCAGAGTCTGTATCTTCAAAACTAGACACTCTGCAGGCCTATAAGCTTGGCTGGGGGCAGAGAAGCAGAGTCTGAGCAGCTACAGGAAGGATGGAGGGGTTCAGACAAGGTTTTCCAACTCCGTGCCTAAATGTCACTTTCACAGCGAAATAAGCCCAGTTTGGCCCTGTTCACTTTTGCTTAGCAGAGTCTGTATCTTCAAAACTAGACACTCTGCAGGCCTATAAGCTTGGCTGGGGGCAGAGAAGCAGAGTCTGAGCAGCTACAGGAAGGATGGAGGGGTTCAGACAAGGTTTTCCAACTCCGTGCCTAAATGTCACTTTCACAGCGAAATAAGCCCAGTTTGGCCCTGTTCACTTTTGCTTAGCAGAGTCTGTATCTTCAAAACTAGACACTCTGCAGGCCTATAAGCTTGGCTGGGGGCAGAGAAGCAGAGTCTGAGCAGCTACAGGAAGGATGGAGGGGTTCAGACAAGGTTTTCCAACTCCGTGCCTAAATGTCACTTTCACAGCGAAATAAGCCCAGTTTGGCCCTGTTCACTTTTGCTTAGCAGAGTCTGTATCTTCAAAACTAGACACTCTGCAGGCCTATAAGCTTGGCTGGGGGCAGAGAAGCAGAGTCTGAGCAGCTACAGGAAGGATGGAGGGGTTCAGACAAGGTTTTCCAACTCCGTGCCTAAATGTCACTTTCACAGCGAAATAAGCCCAGTTTGGCCCTGTTCACTTTTGCTTAGCAGAGTCTGTATCTTCAAAACTAGACACTCTGCAGGCCTATAAGCTTGGCTGGGGGCAGAGAAGCAGAGTCTGAGCAGCTACAGGAAGGATGGAGGGGTTCAGACAAGGTTTTCCAACTCCGTGCCTAAATGTCACTTTCACAGCGAAATAAGCCCAGTTTGGCCCTGTTCACTTTTGCTTAGCAGAGTCTGTATCTTCAAAACTAGACACTCTGCAGGCCTATAAGCTTGGCTGGGGGCAGAGAAGCAGAGTCTGAGCAGCTACAGGAAGGATGGAGGGGTTCAGACAAGGTTTTCCAACTCCGTGCCTAAATGTCACTTTCACAGCGAAATAAGCCCAGTTTGGCCCTGTTCACTTTTGCTTAGCAGAGTCTGTATCTTCAAAACTAGACACTCTGCAGGCCTATAAGCTTGGCTGGGGGCAGAGAAGCAGAGTCTGAGCAGCTACAGGAAGGATGGAGGGGTTCAGACAAGGTTTTCCAACTCCGTGCCTAAATGTCACTTTCACAGCGAAATAAGCCCAGTTTGGCCCTGTTCACTTTTGCTTAGCAGAGTCTGTATCTTCAAAACTAGACACTCTGCAGGCCTATAAGCTTGGCTGGGGGCAGAGAAGCAGAGTCTGAGCAGCTACAGGAAGGATGGAGGGGTTCAGACAAGGTTTCACAACTCCGTGCCTAAATGTCACTTTCACAGCGAAATAAGCCCAGTTTGGCCCTGTTCACTTTTGCTTAGCAGAGTCTGTATCTTCAAAACTAGACACTCTGCAGGCCTATAAGCTTGGCTGGGGGCAGAGAAGCAGAGTCTGAGCAGCTACAGGAAGGATGGAGGGGTTCAGACAAGGTTTCCAATATCAGCATCAGCCCAATATCAGCATCAGCCCAATATCAGCATCAGCCCAATATCAGCATCAGCCCAATATCAGCATCAGCCCAATATCAGCATCAGCCCAATATCAGCATCAGCCCAATATCAGCATCAGCCCAATATCAGCATCAGCCCAATATCAGCATCAGCCCAATATCAGCATCAGCCCAATATCAGCATCAGCCCAATATCAGCATCAGCCCAATATCAGCATCAGCCCAATATCAGCATCAGCCCAATATCAGCATCAGCCCAATATCAGCATCAGCCCAATATCAGCATCAGCCCAATATCAGCATCAGCCCAATATCAGCATCAGCCCAATATCAGCATCAGCCCAATATCAGCATCAGCCCAATATCAGCATCAGCCCAATATCAGCATCAGCCCAATATCAGCATCAGCCCAATATCAGCATCAGCCCAATATCAGCATCAGCCCAATATCAGCATCAGCCCAATATCAGCATCAGCCCAATATCAGCATCAGCCCAATATCAGCATCAGCCCAATATCAGCATCAGCCCAATATCAGCATCAGCCCAATATCAGCATCAGCCCAATATCAGCATCAGCCCAATATCAGCATCAGCCCAATATCAGCATCAGCCCAATATCAGCATCAGCCCAATATCAGCATCAGCCCAATATCAGCATCAGCCCAATATCAGCATCAGCCCAATATCAGCATCAGCCCAATATCAGCATCAGCCCAATATCAGCATCAGCCCAATATCAGCATCAGCCCAATATCAGCATCAGCCCAATATCAGCATCAGCCCAATATCAGCATCAGCCCAATATCAGCATCAGCCCAATATCAGCATCAGCCCAATATCAGCATCAGCCCAATATCAGCATCAGCCCAATATCAGCATCAGCCCAATATCAGCATCAGCCCAATATCAGCATCAGCCCAATATCAGCATCAGCCCAATATCAGCATCAGCCCAATATCAGCATCAGCCCAATATCAGCATCAGCCCAATATCAGCATCAGCCCAATATCAGCATCAGCCCAATATCAGCATCAGCCCAATATCAGCATCAGCCCAATATCAGCATCAGCCCCAATATCAGCATCAGCCCAATATCAGCATCAGCCCAATATCAGCATCAGCCCTAGACACTCTGCAGGCCTATAAGCTTGGCTGGGGGCAGAGAAGCAGCCCAATATGATATAATATCAGCTGATGCTGATATTGGGCTGATGCTGATATTGGGCTGATGCTGATATTGGGCTGATGCTGATATTGGGCTGATGCTGATATTGGGCTGATGCTGATATTGGGCTGATGCTGATATTGGGCTGATGCTGATATTGGGCTGATGCTGATATTGGGCTGATGCTGATATTGGGCTGATGCTGATATTGGGCTGATGCTGATATTGGGCTGATGCTGATATTGGGCTGATGCTGATATTGGGCTGATGCTGATATTGGGCTGATGCTGATATTGGGCTGATGCTGATATTGGGCTGATGCTGATATTGGGCTGATGCTGATATTGGGCTGATGCTGATATTGGGCTGATGCTGATATTGGGCTGATGCTGATATTGGGCTGATGCTGATATTGGGCTGATGCTGATATTGGGCTGATGCTGATATTGGGCTGATGCTGATATTGGGCTGATGCTGATATTGGGCTGATGCTGATATTGGGCTGATGCTGATATTGGGCTGATGCTGATATTGGGCTGATGCTGATATTGGGCTGATGCTGATATTGGGCTGATGCTGATATTGGGCTGATGCTGATATTGGGCTGATGCTGATATTGGGCTGATGCTGATATTGGGCTGATGCTGATATTGGGCTGATGCTGATATTGGGCTGATGCTGATATTGGGCTGATGCTGATATTGGGCTGATGCTGATATTGGGCTGATGCTGATATTGGGCTGATGCTGATATTGGGCTGATGCTGATATTGGGCTGATGCTGATATTGGGCTGATGCTGATATTGGGCTGATGCTGATATTGGGCTGATGCTGATATTGGGCTGATGCTGATATTGGGCTGATGCTGATATTGGGCTGATGCTGATATTGGGCTGATGCTGATATTGGGCTGATGCTGATATTGGGCTGATGCTGATATTGGGCTGATGCTGATATTGGGCTGATGCTGATATTGGGCTGATGCTGATATTGGGCTGATGCTGATATTGGGCTGATGCTGATATTGGGCTGATGCTGATATTGGGCTGATGCTGATATTGGGCTGATGCTGATATTGGGCTGATGCTGATATTGGGCTGATGCTGATATTGGGCTGATGCTGATATTGGGCTGATGCTGATATTGGGCTGATGCTGATATTGGGCTGATGCTGATATTGGGCTGATGCTGATATTGGGCTGATGCTGATATTGGGCTGATGCTGATATTGGGCTGATGCTGATATTGGGCTGATGCTGATATTGGGCTGATGCTGATATTGGGCTGATGCTGATATTGGGCTGATGCTGATATTGGGCTGATGCTGATATTGGGCTGATGCTGATATTGGGCTGATGCTGATATTGGGCTGATGCTGATATTGGGCTGATGCTGATATTGGGCTGATGCTGATATTGGGCTGATGCTGATATTGGGCTGATGCTGATATTGGGCTGATGCTGATATTGGGCTGATGCTGATATTGGGCTGATGCTGATATTGGGCTGATGCTGATATTGGGCTGATGCTGATATTGGGCTGATGCTGATATTGGGCTGATGCTGATATTGGGCTGATGCTGATATTGGGCTGATGCTGATATTGGGCTGATGCTGATATTGGGCTGATGCTGATATTGGGCTGATGCTGATATTGGGCTGATGCTGATATTGGGCTGATGCTGATATTGGGCTGATGCTGATATTGGGCTGATGCTGATATTGGGCTGATGCTGATATTGGGCTGATGCTGATATTGGGCTGATGCTGATATTGGGCTGATGCTGATATTGGGCTGATGCTGATATTGGGCTGATGCTGATATTGGGCTGATGCTGATATTGGGCTGATGCTGATATTGGGCTGATGCTGATATTGGGCTGATGCTGATATTGGGCTGATGCTGATATTGGGCTGATGCTGATATTGGGCTGATATTGATATTGGGCTGATATTGATATTGGGCTGATATAGGCCTGCAGAGTGTCTAGTTTTGAAGATACAGACTCTGCTAAGCAAAAGTGAACAGGGCCAAACTGGGCTTATTTCGCTGTGAAAGTGACATTTAGGCACGGACTTGGAAAACCTTGTCTGAACCCCTCCATCCTTCCTGTAGCTGCTCAGACTCTGCTTCTCTGCCCCCAGCCAAGCTTATAGGCCTGCAGAGTGTCTAGTTTTGAAGATACAGACTCTGCTAAGCAAAAGTGAACAGGGCCAAACTGGGCTTATTTCGCTGTGAAAGTGACATTTAGGCACGGAGTTGGAAAACCTTGTCTGAACCCCTCCATCCTTCCTGTAGCTGCTCAGACTCTGCTTCTCTGCCCCCAGCCAAGCTTATAGGCCTGCAGAGTGTCTAGTTTTGAAGATACAGACTCTGCTAAGCAAAAGTGAACAGGGCCAAACTGGGCTTATTTCGCTGTGAAAGTGACATTTAGGCACGGAGTTGGAAAACCTTGTCTGAACCCCTCCATCCTTCCTGTAGCTGCTCAGACTCTGCTTCTCTGCCCCCAGCCAAGCTTATAGGCCTGCAGAGTGTCTAGTTTTGAAGATACAGACTCTGCTAAGCAAAAGTGAACAGGGCCAAACTGGGCTTATTTCGCTGTGAAAGTGACATTTAGGCACGGAGTTGGAAAACCTTGTCTGAACCCCTCCATCCTTCCTGTAGCTGCTCAGACTCTGCTTCTCTGCCCCCAGCCAAGCTTATAGGCCTGCAGAGTGTCTAGTTTTGAAGATACAGACTCTGCTAAGCAAAAGTGAACAGGGCCAAACTGGGCTTATTTCGCTGTGAAAGTGACATTTAGGCACGGAGTTGGAAAACCTTGTCTGAACCCCTCCATCCTTCCTGTAGCTGCTCAGACTCTGCTTCTCTGCCCCCAGCCAAGCTTATAGGCCTGCAGAGTGTCTAGTTTTGAAGATACAGACTCTGCTAAGCAAAAGTGAACAGGGCCAAACTGGGCTTATTTCGCTGTGAAAGTGACATTTAGGCACGGAGTTGGAAAACCTTGTCTGAACCCCTCCATCCTTCCTGTAGCTGCTCAGACTCTGCTTCTCTGCCCCCAGCCAAGCTTATAGGCCTGCAGAGTGTCTAGTTTTGAAGATACAGACTCTGCTAAGCAAAAGTGAACAGGGCCAAACTGGGCTTATTTCGCTGTGAAAGTGACATTTAGGCACGGAGTTGGAAAACCTTGTCTGAACCCCTCCATCCTTCCTGTAGCTGCTCAGACTCTGCTTCTCTGCCCCCAGCCAAGCTTATAGGCCTGCAGAGTGTCTAGTTTTGAAGATACAGACTCTGCTAAGCAAAAGTGAACAGGGCCAAACTGGGCTTATTTCGCTGTGAAAGTGACATTTAGGCACGGAGTTGGAAAACCTTGTCTGAACCCCTCCATCCTTCCTGTAGCTGCTCAGACTCTGCTTCTCTGCCCCCAGCCAAGCTTATAGGCCTGCAGAGTGTCTAGTTTTGAAGATACAGACTCTGCTAAGCAAAAGTGAACAGGGCCAAACTGGGCTTATTTCGCTGTGAAAGTGACATTTAGGCACGGAGTTGGAAAACCTTGTCTGAACCCCTCCATCCTTCCTGTAGCTGCTCAGACTCTGCTTCTCTGCCCCCAGCCAAGCTTATAGGCCTGCAGAGTGTCTAGTTTTGAAGATACAGACTCTGCTAAGCAAAAGTGAACAGGGCCAAACTGGGCTTATTTCGCTGTGAAAGTGACATTTAGGCACGGAGTTGGAAAACCTTGTCTGAACCCCTCCATCCTTCCTGTAGCTGCTCAGACTCTGCTTCTCTGCCCCCAGCCAAGCTTATAGGCCTGCAGAGTGTCTAGTTTTGAAGATACAGACTCTGCTAAGCAAAAGTGAACAGGGCCAAACTGGGCTTATTTCGCTGTGAAAGTGACATTTAGGCACGGAGTTGGAAAACCTTGTCTGAACCCCTCCATCCTTCCTGTAGCTGCTCAGACTCTGCTTCTCTGCCCCCAGCCAAGCTTATAGGCCTGCAGAGTGTCTAGTTTTGAAGATACAGACTCTGCTAAGCAAAAGTGAACAGGGCCAAACTGGGCTTATTTCGCTGTGAAAGTGACATTTAGGCACGGAGTTGGAAAACCTTGTCTGAACCCCTCCATCCTTCCTGTAGCTGCTCAGACTCTGCTTCTCTGCCCCCAGCCAAGCTTATAGGCCTGCAGAGTGTCTAGTTTTGAAGATACAGACTCTGCTAAGCAAAAGTGAACAGGGCCAAACTGGGCTTATTTCGCTGTGAAAGTGACATTTAGGCACGGAGTTGGAAAACCTTGTCTGAACCCCTCCATCCTTCCTGTAGCTGCTCAGACTCTGCTTCTCTGCCCCCAGCCAAGCTTATAGGCCTGCAGAGTGTCTAGTTTTGAAGATACAGACTCTGCTAAGCAAAAGTGAACAGGGCCAAACTGGGCTTATTTCGCTGTGAAAGTGACATTTAGGCACGGAGTTGGAAAACCTTGTCTGAACCCCTCCATCCTTCCTGTAGCTGCTCAGACTCTGCTTCTCTGCCCCCAGCCAAGCTTATAGGCCTGCAGAGTGTCTAGTTTTGAAGATACAGACTCTGCTAAGCAAAAGTGAACAGGGCCAAACTGGGCTTATTTCGCTGTGAAAGTGACATTTAGGCACGGAGTTGGAAAACCTTGTCTGAACCCCTCCATCCTTCCTGTAGCTGCTCAGACTCTGCTTCTCTGCCCCCAGCCAAGCTTATAGGCCTGCAGAGTGTCTAGTTTTGAAGATACAGACTCTGCTAAGCAAAAGTGAACAGGGCCAAACTGGGCTTATTTCGCTGTGAAAGTGACATTTAGGCACGGAGTTGGAAAACCTTGTCTGAACCCCTCCATCCTTCCTGTAGCTGCTCAGACTCTGCTTCTCTGCCCCCAGCCAAGCTTATAGGCCTGCAGAGTGTCTAGTTTTGAAGATACAGACTCTGCTAAGCAAAAGTGAACAGGGCCAAACTGGGCTTATTTCGCTGTGAAAGTGACATTTAGGCACGGAGTTGGAAAACCTTGTCTGAACCCCTCCATCCTTCCTGTAGCTGCTCAGACTCTGCTTCTCTGCCCCAAGCCAAGCTTATAGGCCTGCAGAGTGTCTAGTTTTGAAGATACAGACTCTGCTAAGCAAAAGTGAACAGGGCCAAACTGGGCTTATTTCGCTGTGAAATTTCGATGTCACTTTCACAGCGAAATAAGCCCAGTTTGGCCCTGTTCACTTTTGCTTAGCAGAGTCTGTATCTTCAAAACTAGACACTCTGCAGGCCTATAAGCTTGGCTGGGGGCAGAGAAGCAGAGTCTGAGCAGCTACAGGAAGGATGGAGGGGTTCAGACAAGGTTTTCCAACTCCGTGCCTAAATGTCACTTTCACAGCGAAATAAGCCCAGTTTGGCCCTGTTCACTTTTGCTTAGCAGAGTCTGTATCTTCAAAACTAGACACTCTGCAGGCCTATAAGCTTGGCTGGGGGCAGAGAAGCAGAGTCTGAGCAGCTACAGGAAGGATGGAGGGGTTCAGACAAGGTTTTCCAACTCCGTGCCTAAATGTCACTTTCACAGCGAAATAAGCCCAGTTTGGCCCTGTTCACTTTTGCTTAGCAGAGTCTGTATCTTCAAAACTAGACACTCTGCAGGCCTATAAGCTTGGCTGGGGGCAGAGAAGCAGAGTCTGAGCAGCTACAGGAAGGATGGAGGGGTTCAGACAAGGTTTTCCAACTCCGTGCCTAAATGTCACTTTCACAGCGAAATAAGCCCAGTTTGGCCCTGTTCACTTTTGCTTAGCAGAGTCTGTATCTTCAAAACTAGACACTCTGCAGGCCTATAAGCTTGGCTGGGGGCAGAGAAGCAGAGTCTGAGCAGCTACAGGAAGGATGGAGGGGTTCAGACAAGGTTTTCCAACTCCGTGCCTAAATGTCACTTTCACAGCGAAATAAGCCCAGTTTGGCCCTGTTCACTTTTGCTTAGCAGAGTCTGTATCTTCAAAACTAGACACTCTGCAGGCCTATAAGCTTGGCTGGGGGCAGAGAAGCAGAGTCTGAGCAGCTACAGGAAGGATGGAGGGGTTCAGACAAGGTTTTCCAACTCCGTGCCTAAATGTCACTTTCACAGCGAAATAAGCCCAGTTTGGCCCTGTTCACTTTTGCTTAGCAGAGTCTGTATCTTCAAAACTAGACACTCTGCAGGCCTATAAGCTTGGCTGGGGGCAGAGAAGCAGAGTCTGAGCAGCTACAGGAAGGATGGAGGGGTTCAGACAAGGTTTTCCAACTCCGTGCCTAAATGTCACTTTCACAGCGAAATAAGCCCAGTTTGGCCCTGTTCACTTTTGCTTAGCAGAGTCTGTATCTTCAAAACTAGACACTCTGCAGGCCTATAAGCTTGGCTGGGGGCAGAGAAGCAGAGTCTGAGCAGCTACAGGAAGGATGGAGGGGTTCAGACAAGGTTTTCCAACTCCGTGCCTAAATGTCACTTTCACAGCGAAATAAGCCCAGTTTGGCCCTGTTCACTTTTGCTTAGCAGAGTCTGTATCTTCAAAACTAGACACTCTGCAGGCCTATAAGCTTGGCTGGGGGCAGAGAAGCAGAGTCTGAGCAGCTACAGGAAGGATGGAGGGGTTCAGACAAGGTTTTCCAACTCCGTGCCTAAATGTCACTTTCACAGCGAAATAAGCCCAGTTTGGCCCTGTTCACTTTTGCTTAGCAGAGTCTGTATCTTCAAAACTAGACACTCTGCAGGCCTATAAGCTTGGCTGGGGGCAGAGAAGCAGAGTCTGAGCAGCTACAGGAAGGATGGAGGGGTTCAGACAAGGTTTTCCAACTCCGTGCCTAAATGTCACTTTCACAGCGAAATAAGCCCAGTTTGGCCCTGTTCACTTTTGCTTAGCAGAGTCTGTATCTTCAAAACTAGACACTCTGCAGGCCTATAAGCTTGGCTGGGGGCAGAGAAGCAGAGTCTGAGCAGCTACAGGAAGGATGGAGGGGTTCAGACAAGGTTTTCCAACTCCGTGCCTAAATGTCACTTTCACAGCGAAATAAGCCCAGTTTGGCCCTGTTCACTTTTGCTTAGCAGAGTCTGTATCTTCAAAACTAGACACTCTGCAGGCCTATAAGCTTGGCTGGGGGCAGAGAAGCAGAGTCTGAGCAGCTACAGGAAGGATGGAGGGGTTCAGACAAGGTTTTCCAACTCCGTGCCTAAATGTCACTTTCACAGCGAAATAAGCCCAGTTTGGCCCTGTTCACTTTTGCTTAGCAGAGTCTGTATCTTCAAAACTAGACACTCTGCAGGCCTATAAGCTTGGCTGGGGGCAGAGAAGCAGAGTCTGAGCAGCTACAGGAAGGATGGAGGGGTTCAGACAAGGTTTTCCAACTCCGTGCCTAAATTTCACTTTCACAGCGAAATAAGCCCAGTTTGGCCCTGTTCACTTTTGCTTAGCAGAGTCTGTATCTTCAAAACTAGACACTCTGCAGGCCTATAAGCTTGGCTGGGGGCAGAGAAGCAGAGTCTGAGCAGCTACAGGAAGGATGGAGGGGTTCAGACAAGGTTTTCCAAGTCCGTGCCTAAATCTCACTTTCACAGCGAAATAAGCCCAGTTTGGCCCTGTTCACTTTTGCTTAGCAGAGTCTGTATCTTCAAAACTAGACACTCTGCAGGCCTATATCAGCCCAATATCAATATCAGCCCAATATCAATATCAGCCCAATATCAGCATCAGCCCAATATCAGCATCAGCCCAATATCAGCATCAGCCCAATATCAGCATCAGCCCAATATCAGCATCAGCCCAATATCAGCATCAGCCCAATATCAGCATCAGCCCAATATCAGCATCAGCCCAATATCAGCATCAGCCCAATATCAGCATCAGCCCAATATCAGCATCAGCCCAATATCAGCATCAGCCCAATATCAGCATCAGCCCAATATCAGCATCAGCCCAATATCAGCATCAGCCCAATATCAGCATCAGCCCAATATCAGCATCAGCCCAATATCAGCATCAGCCCAATATCAGCATCAGCCCAATATCAGCATCAGCCCAATATCAGCATCAGCCCAATATCAGCATCAGCCCAATATCAGCATCAGCCCAATATCAGCATCAGCCCAATATCAGCATCAGCCCAATATCAGCATCAGCCCAATATCAGCATCAGCCCAATATCAGCATCAGCCCAATATCAGCATCAGCCCAATATCAGCATCAGCCCAATATCAGCATCAGCCCAATATCAGCATCAGCCCAATATCAGCATCAGCCCAATATCAGCATCAGCCCAATATCAGCATCAGCCCAATATCAGCATCAGCCCAATATCAGCATCAGCCCAATATCAGCATCAGCCCAATATCAGCATCAGCCCAATATCAGCATCAGCCCAATATCAGCATCAGCCCAATATCAGCATCAGCCCAATATCAGCATCAGCCCAATATCAGCATCAGCCCAATATCAGCATCAGCCCAATATCAGCATCAGCCCAATATCAGCATCAGCCCAATATCAGCATCAGCCCAATATCAGCATCAGCCCAATATCAGCATCAGCCCAATATCAGCATCAGCCCAATATCAGCATCAGCCCAATATCAGCATCAGCCCAATATCAGCATCAGCCCAATATCAGCATCAGCCCAATATCAGCATCAGCCCAATATCAGCATCAGCCCAATATCAGCATCAGCCCAATATCAGCATCAGCCCAATATCAGCATCAGCCCAATATCAGCATCAGCCCAATATCAGCATCAGCCCAATATCAGCATCAGCCCAATATCAGCATCAGCCCAATATCAGCATCAGCCCAATATCAGCATCAGCCCAATATCAGCATCAGCCCAATATCAGCATCAGCCCAATATCAGCATCAGCCCAATATCAGCATCAGCCCAATATCAGCATCAGCCCAATATCAGCATCAGCCCAATATCAGCATCAGCCCAATATCAGCATCAGCCCAATATCAGCATCAGCCCAATATCAGCATCAGCCCAATATCAGCATCAGCCCAATATCAGCATCAGCCCAATATCAGCATCAGCCCAATATCAGCATCAGCCCAATATCAGCATCAGCTGATATTATATCATATTGGGCTGCTTCTCTGCCCCCAGCCAAGCTTATAGGCCTGCAGAGTGTCTAGGGCTGATGCTGATATTGGGCTGATGCTGATATTGGGCTGATGCTGATATTGGGCTGATGCTGATATTGGGCTGATGCTGATATTGGGCTGATGCTGATATTGGGCTGATGCTGATATTGGGCTGATGCTGATATTGGGCTGATGCTGATATTGGGCTGATGCTGATATTGGGCTGATGCTGATATTGGGCTGATGCTGATATTGGGCTGATGCTGATATTGGGCTGATGCTGATATTGGGCTGATGCTGATATTGGGCTGATGCTGATATTGGGCTGATGCTGATATTGGGCTGATGCTGATATTGGGCTGATGCTGATATTGGGCTGATGCTGATATTGGGCTGATGCTGATATTGGGCTGATGCTGATATTGGGCTGATGCTGATATTGGGCTGATGCTGATATTGGGCTGATGCTGATATTGGGCTGATGCTGATATTGGGCTGATGCTGATATTGGGCTGATGCTGATATTGGGCTGATGCTGATATTGGGCTGATGCTGATATTGGGCTGATGCTGATATTGGGCTGATGCTGATATTGGGCTGATGCTGATATTGGGCTGATGCTGATATTGGGCTGATGCTGATATTGGGCTGATGCTGATATTGGGCTGATGCTGATATTGGGCTGATGCTGATATTGGGCTGATGCTGATATTGGGCTGATGCTGATATTGGGCTGATGCTGATATTGGGCTGATGCTGATATTGGGCTGATGCTGATATTGGGCTGATGCTGATATTGGGCTGATGCTGATATTGGGCTGATGCTGATATTGGGCTGATGCTGATATTGGGCTGATGCTGATATTGGGCTGATGCTGATATTGGGCTGATGCTGATATTGGGCTGATGCTGATATTGGGCTGATGCTGATATTGGGCTGATGCTGATATTGGGCTGATATTGATATTGGGCTGATGCTGATATTGGGCTGATGCTGATATTGGGCTGATGCTGATATTGGGCTGATGCTGATATTGGGCTGATGCTGATATTGGGCTGATGCTGATATTGGGCTGATGCTGATATTGGGCTGATGCTGATATTGGGCTGATGCTGATATTGGGCTGATGCTGATATTGCTATTGGGCTGATGCTGATATTGGGCTGATGCTGATATTGGGCTGATGCTGATATTGGGCTGATGCTGATATTGGGCTGATGCTGATATTGGGCTGATGCTGATATTGGGCTGATGCTGATATTGGGCTGATGCTGATATTGGGCTGATGCTGATATTGGGCTGATGCTGATATTGGGCTGATGCTGATATTGGGCTGATGCTGATATTGGGCTGATGCTGATATTGGGCTGATGCTGATATTGGGCTGATGCTGATATTGGGCTGATGCTGATATTGGGCTGATATTGATATTGGGCTGATATTGATATTGGGCTGATATAGGCCTGCAGAGTGTCTAGTTTTGAAGATACAGACTCTGCTAAGCAAAAGTGAACAGGGGCCAAACTGGGCTTATTTCGCTGTGAAAGTGAGATTTAGGCACGGACTTGGAAAACCTTGTCTGAACCCCTCCATCCTTCCTGTAGCTGCTCAGACTCTGCTTCTCTGCCCCCAGCCAAGCTTATAGGCCTGCAGAGTGTCTAGTTTTGAAGATACAGACTCTGCTAAGCAAAAGTGAACAGGGCCAAACTGGGCTTATTTCGCTGTGAAAGTGACATTTAGGCACGGAGTTGGAAAACCTTGTCTGAACCCCTCCATCCTTCCTGTAGCTGCTCAGGACTCTGCTTCTCTGCCCCCAGCAAGCTTATAGGCCTGCAGAGTGTCTAGTTTTGAAGATACAGACTCTGCTAAGCAAAAGTGAACAGGGCCAAACTGGGCTTATTTCGCTGTGAAAGTGACATTTAGGCACGGAGTTGGAAAACCTTGTCTGAACCCCTCCATCCTTCCTGTAGCTGCTCAGACTCTGCTTCTCTGCCCCCAGCCAAGCTTATAGGCCTGCAGAGTGTCTAGTTTTGAAGATACAGACTCTGCTAAGCAAAAGTGAACAGGGCCAAACTGGGCTTATTTCGCTGTGAAAGTGACATTTAGGCACGGAGTTGGAAAACCTTGTCTGAACCCCTCCATCCTTCCTGTAGCTGCTCAGACTCTGCTTCTCTGCCCCCAGCCAAGCTTATAGGCCTGCAGAGTGTCTAGTTTTGAAGATACAGACTCTGCTAAGCAAAAGTGAACAGGGCCAAACTGGGCTTATTTCGCTGTGAAAGTGACATTTAGGCACGGAGTTGGAAAACCTTGTCTGAACCCCTCCATCCTTCCTGTAGCTGCTCAGACTCTGCTTCTCTGCCCCCAGCCAAGCTTATAGGCCTGCAGAGTGTCTAGTTTTGAAGATACAGACTCTGCTAAGCAAAAGTGAACAGGGGCCAAACTGGGCTTATTTCGCTGTGAAAGTGACATTTAGGCACGGAGTTGGAAAACCTTGTCTGAACCCCTCCATCCTTCCTGTAGCTGCTCAGACTCTGCTTCTCTGCCCCCAGCCAAGCTTATAGGCCTGCAGAGTGTCTAGTTTTGAAGATACAGACTCTGCTAAGCAAAAGTGAACAGGGCCAAACTGGGCTTATTTCGCTGTGAAAGTGACATTTAGGCACGGAGTTGGAAAACCTTGTCTGAACCCCTCCATCCTTCCTGTAGCTGCTCAGACTCTGCTTCTCTGCCCCCAGCCAAGCTTATAGGCCTGCAGAGTGTCTAGTTTTGAAGATACAGACTCTGCTAAGCAAAAGTGAACAGGGCCAAACTGGGCTTATTTCGCTGTGAAAGTGACATTTAGGCACGGAGTTGGAAAACCTTGTCTGAACCCCTCCATCCTTCCTGTAGCTGCTCAGACTCTGCTTCTCTGCCCCCAGCCAAGCTTATAGGCCTGCAGAGTGTCTAGTTTTGAAGATACAGACTCTGCTAAGCAAAAGTGAACAGGGCCAAACTGGGCTTATTTCGCTGTGAAAGTGACATTTAGGCACGGAGTTGGAAAACCTTGTCTGAACCCCTCCATCCTTCCTGTAGCTGCTCAGACTCTGCTTCTCTGCCCCCAGCCAAGCTTATAGGCCTGCAGAGTGTCTAGTTTTGAAGATACAGACTCTGCTAAGCAAAAGTGAACAGGGCCAAACTGGGCTTATTTCGCTGTGAAAGTGACATTTAGGCACGGAGTTGGAAAACCTTGTCTGAACCCCTCCATCCTTCCTGTAGCTGCTCAGACTCTGCTTCTCTGCCCCCAGCCAAGCTTATAGGCCTGCAGAGTGTCTAGTTTTGAAGATACAGACTCTGCTAAGCAAAAGTGAACAGGGCCAAACTGGGCTTATTTCGCTGTGAAAGTGACATTTAGGCACGGAGTTGGAAAACCTTGTCTGAACCCCTCCATCCTTCCTGTAGCTGCTCAGACTCTGCTTCTCTGCCCCCAGCCAAGCTTATAGGCCTGCAGAGTGTCTAGTTTTGAAGATACAGACTCTGCTAAGCAAAAGTGAACAGGGGCCAAACTGGGCTTATTTCGCTGTGAAAGTGACATTTAGGCACGGAGTTGGAAAACCTTGTCTGAACCCCTCCATCCTTCCTGTAGCTGCTCAGACTCTGCTTCTCTGCCCCCCAGCCAAGCTTATAGGCCTGCAGAGTGTCTAGTTTTGAAGATACAGACTCTGCTAAGCAAAAGTGAACAGGGCCAAACTGGGCTTATTTCGCTGTGAAAGTGACATTTAGGCACGGAGTTGAAAACCTTGTCTGAACCCCTCCATCCTTCCTGTAGCTGCTCAGACTCTGCTTCTCTGCCCCCAGCCAAGCTTATAGGCCTGCAGAGTGTCTAGTTTTGAAGATACAGACTCTGCTAAGCAAAAGTGAACAGGCCAAACTGGGCTTATTTCGCTGTGAAAGTGACATTTAGGCACGGAGTTG
>NW_027637530.1:2500-28223 GCF_951216825.1 Electrona antarctica
TAACTCACATGCCAGTGGCTGCAGTCTGTCTCCATTATGTGTGTGTTCAGGTTTAACTGCAGGGCATCCAGGTGTCAGTAGCTGCTTGTTAAGAGTGAAGTGGAGCAGATTGTCTGTGACTTGGTTTATCCAAATCAGTGGTCTGGTCTGTTCCCCTCACTGCCTTCAGTCAGTGGTCTGTTCCTCTCACTGCCTTCAGTCAGTGGTCTGTTCTGTTCCTCTCACTGCCTTCAGTCAGTGGTCTGTTCTGTTCCTCTCACTGCCTTCAGTCAGTGGTCTGTTCCCCTCACTGCCTTCAGTCAGTGGTCTGTTCTGTTCCTCTCACTGCCTTCAGTCAGTGGTCTGTTCTGTTCCTCTCACTGCCTTCAGTCAGTGGTCTGTTCCTCTCACTGCCTTCAGTCAGTGGTCTGTTCCTCTCACTGCCTTCAGTCAGTGGTCTGTTCTGTTCCCCTCACTGCCTTCAGTCAGTGGTCTGTTCTGTTCCTCTCACTGCCTTCAGTCAGTGGTCTGTTCCTCTCACTGCCTTCAGTCAGTGGTCTGTTCCTCTCACTGCCTTCAGTCAGTGGTCTGTTCCCCTCACTGCCTTCAGTCAGTGGTCTGTTCCTCTCACTGCCTTCAGTCAGTGGTCTGTTCCTCTCACTGCCTTCAGTCAGTGGTCTGTTCCTCTCACTGCCTTCAGTCAGTGGTCTGTTCTGTTCCTCTCACTGCCTTCAGTCAGTGGTCTGTTCTGTTCCCCTCACTGCCTTCAGTCAGTGGTCTGTTCCTCTCACTGCCTTCAGTCAGTGGTCTGTTCTGTTCCTCTCACTGCCTTCAGTCAGTGGTCTGTTCCCCTCACTGCCTTCAGTCAGTGGTCTGTTCTGTTCCTCTCACTGCCTTCAGTCAGTGGTCTGTTCTGTTCCTCTCACTGCCTTCAGTCAGTGGTCTGTTCTGTTCCTCTCACTGCCTTCAGTCAGTGGTCTGTTCTGTTCCTCTCACTGCCTTCAGTCAGTGGTCTGTTCTGTTCCTCTCACTGCCTTCAGTCAGTGGTCTGTTCTGTTCCTCTCACTGCCTTCAGTCAGTGGTCTGTTCTGTTCCTCTCACTGCCTTCAGTCAGTGGTCTGTTATGTTCCTCTCACTGCCTTCAGTCAGTGGTCTGTTCTGTTCCTCTCACTGCCTTCAGTCAGTGGTCTGTTCTGTTCCTCTCACTGCCTTCAGTCAGTGGTCTGTTCTGTTCCTCTCACTGCCTTCAGTCAGTGGTCTGTTCCCCTCACTGCCTTCAGTCAGTGGTCTGTTCCTCTCACTGCCTTCAGTCAGTGGTCTGTTCTGTTCCTCTCACTGCCTTCAGTCAGTGGTCTGTTCTGTTCCCCTCACTGCCTTCAGTCAGTGGTCTGTTCCTCTCACTGCCTTCAGTCAGTGGTCTGTTCCTCTCACTGCCTTCAGTCAGTGGTCTGTTCTGTTCCTCTCACTGCCTTCAGTCAGTGGTCTGTTCTGTTCCTCTCACTGCCTTCAGTCAGTGGTCTGTTCTGTTCCTCTCACTGCCTTCAGTCAGTGGTCTGTTCCCCTCACTGCCTTCAGTCAGTGGTCTGTTCTGTTCCTCTCACTGCCTTCAGTCAGTGGTCTGTTCTGTTCCTCTCACTGCCTTCAGTCAGTGGTCTGTTCCTCTCACTGCCTTCAGTCAGTGGTCTGTTCCCCTCACTGCCTTCAGTCAGTGGTCTGTTCCTCTCACTGCCTTCAGTCAGTGGTCTGTTCCTCTCACTGCCTTCAGTCAGTGGTCTGTTCCTCTCACTGCCTTCAGTCAGTGGTCTGTTCTGTTCCTCTCACTGCCTTCAGTCAGTGGTCTGTTCCTCTCACTGCCTTCAGTCAGTGGTCTGTTCTGTTCCCCTCACTGCCTTCAGTCAGTGGTCTGTTCTGTTCCCTCACTGCCTTCAGTCAGTGGTCTGTTCTGTTCCTCTCACTGCCTTCAGTCAGTGGTCTGTTCTGTTCCTCTCACTGCCTTCAGTCAGTGGTCTGTTCTGTTCCTCTCACTGCCTTCAGTCAGTGGTCTGTTCTGTTCCTCTCACTGCCTTCAGTCAGTGGTCTGTTCCTCTCACTGCCTTCAGTCAGTGGTCTGTTCTGTTCCTCTCACTGCCTTCAGTCAGTGGTCTGTTCTGTTCCTCTCACTGCCTTCAGTCAGTGGTCTGTTCCTCTCACTGCCTTCAGTCAGTGGTCTGTTCCCCTCACTGCCTTCAGTCAGTGGTCTGTTCTGTTCCTCTCACTGCCTTCAGTCAGTGGTCTGTTCTGTTCCTCTCACTGCCTTCAGTCAGTGGTCTGTTCTGTTCCTCTCACTGCCTTCAGTCAGTGGTCTGTTCCTCTCACTGCCTTCAGTCAGTGGTCTGTTCCTCTCACTGCCTTCAGTCAGTGGTCTGTTCCTCTCACTGCCTTCAGTCAGTGGTCTGTTCTGTTCCTCTCACTGCCTTCAGTCAGTGGTCTGTTCTGTTCCTCTCACTGCCTTCAGTCAGTGGTCTGTTCTGTTCCTCTCACTGCCTTCAGTCAGTGGTCTGTTCTGTTCCTCTCACTGCCTTCAGTCAGTGGTCTGTTCTGTTCCTCTCACTGCCTTCAGTCAGTGGTCTGTTCCTCTCACTGCCTTCAGTCAGTGGTCTGTTCTGTTCCCCTCACTGCCTTCAGTCAGTGGTCTGTTCTGTTCCCCTCACTGCCTTCAGTCAGTGGTCTGTTCCTCTCACTGCCTTCAGTCAGTGGTCTGTTCTGTTCCTCTCACTGCCTTCAGTCAGTGGTCTGTTCCTCTCACTGCCTTCAGTCAGTGGTCTGTTCTGTTCCTCTCACTGCCTTCAGTCAGTGGTCTGTTCTGTTCCTCTCACTGCCTTCAGTCAGTGGTCTGTTCTGTTCCTCTCACTGCCTTCAGTCAGTGGTCTGTTCCTCTCACTGCCTTCAGTCAGTGGTCTGTTCCCCTCACTGCCTTCAGTCAGTGGTCTGTTCTGTTCCTCTCACTGCCTTCAGTCAGTGGTCTGTTCTGTTCCTCTCACTGCCTTCAGTCAGTGGTCTGTTCTGTTCCTCTCACTGCCTTCAGTCAGTGGTCTGTTCCTCTCACTGCCTTCAGTCAGTGGTCTGTTCCTCTCACTGCCTTCAGTCAGTGGTCTGTTCCTCTCACTGCCTTCAGTCAGTGGTCTGTTCTGTTCCTCTCACTGCCTTCAGTCAGTGGTCTGTTCTGTTCCTCTCACTGCCTTCAGTCAGTGGTCTGTTCTGTTCCTCTCACTGCCTTCAGTCAGTGGTCTGTTCTGTTCCTCTCACTGCCTTCAGTCAGTGGTCTGTTCTGTTCCTCTCACTGCCTTCAGTCAGTGGTCTGTTCCTCTCACTGCCTTCAGTCAGTGGTCTGTTCTGTTCCCCTCACTGCCTTCAGTCAGTGGTCTGTTCTGTTCCCCTCACTGCCTTCAGTCAGTGGTCTGTTCTGTTCCCCTCACTGCCTTCAGTCAGTGGTCTGTTCTGTTCCCCTCACTGCCTTCAGTCAGTGGTCTGTTCTGTTCCTCTCACTGCCTTCAGTCAGTGGTCTGTTCCCCTCACTGCCTTCAGTCAGTGGTCTGTTCCCCTCACTGCCTTCAGTCAGTGGTCTGTTCCCCTCACTGCCTTCAGTCAGTGGTCTGTTCTGTTCCTCTCACTGCCTTCAGTCAGTGGTCTGTTCTGTTCCCCTCACTGCCTTCAGTCAGTGGTCTGTTCTGTTCCTCTCACTGCCTTCAGTCAGTGGTCTGTTCTGTTCCCCTCACTGCCTTCAGTCAGTGGTCTGTTCTGTTCCCCTCACTGCCTTCAGTCAGTGGTCTGTTCCTCTCACTGCCTTCAGTCAGTGGTCTGTTCTGTTCCTCTCACTGCCTTCAGTCAGTGGTCTGTTCTGTTCCCCTCACTGCCTTCAGTCAGTGGTCTGTTCTGTTCCTCTCACTGCCTTCAGTCAGTGGTCTGTTCTGTTCCTCTCACTGCCTTCAGTCAGTGGTCTGTTCTGTTCCTCTCACTGCCTTCAGTCAGTGGTCTGTTCTGTTCCCCTCACTGCCTTCAGTCAGTGGTCTGTTCTGTTCCTCTCACTGCCTTCAGTCAGTGGTCTGTTCTGTTCCCCTCACTGCCTTCAGTCAGTGGTCTGTTCTGTTCCCCTCACTGCCTTCAGTCAGTGGTCTGTTCTGTTCCTCTCACTGCCTTCAGTCAGTGGTCTGTTCTGTTCCCCTCACTGCCTTCAGTCAGTGGTCTGTTCTGTTCCTCTCACTGCCTTCAGTCAGTGGTCTGTTCTGTTCCCCTCACTGCCTTCAGTCAGTGGTCTGTTCTGTTCCCCTCACTGCCTTCAGTCAGTGGTCTGTTCCTCTCACTGCCTTCAGTCAGTTGTCTGTTCTGTTCCCCTCACTGCCTTCAGTCAGTGGTCTGTTCTGTTCCCCTCACTGCCTTCAGTCAGTGGTCTGTTCTGTTCCCCTCACTGCCTTCAGTCAGTGGTCTGTTCTGTTCCTCTCACTGCCTTCAGTCAGTGGTCTGTTCTGTTCCCCTCACTGCCTTCAGTCAGTGGTCTGTTCTGTTCCCCTCACTGCCTTCAGTCAGTGGTCTGTTCCCCTCACTGCCTTCAGTCAGTGGTCTGTTCTGTTCCCCTCACTGCCTTCAGTCAGTGGTCTGTTCTGTTCCTCTCACTGCCTTCAGTCAGTGGTCTGTTCTGTTCCCCTCACTGCCTTCAGTCAGTGGTCTGTTCTGTTCCTCTCACTGCCTTCAGTCAGTGGTCTGTTCTGTTCCTCTCACTGCCTTCAGTCAGTGGTCTGTTCTGTTCCCCTCACTGCCTTCAGTCAGTGGTCTGTTCTGTTCCCCTCACTGCCTTCAGTCAGTGGTCTGTTCCTCTCACTGCCTTCAGTCAGTGGTCTGTTCTGTTCCTCTCACTGCCTTCAGTCAGTGGTCTGTTCTGTTCCCCTCACTGCCTTCAGTCAGTGGTCTGTTCTGTTCCCCTCACTGCCTTCAGTCAGTGGTCTGTTCTGTTCCCCTCACTGCCTTCAGTCAGTGGTCTGTTCTGTTCCCCTCACTGCCTTCAGTCAGTGGTCTGTTCTGTTCCCCTCACTGCCCTCCTTCAGTCTAAAACTGAACCGTCTTCACTTCAAACCTCTCCTCTGCCTAAAACCAAACCTTATCATCCATCCTATAGCCTAGTCCTCGCCCGTTGGATTGGACAGACCACAGGTACTCATATAGGAGCTGCCGTTGGTGGATTTCACGCCACGGATTATTGTGGTCAAAAATAATTGTGATCATCTGGAGTCAGTACTCATACTGCATCTCTCTCTCTCTCTCTCTCTCTCTCTCTCTCTCTCTCTCTCTCTCTCTCTCTCTCTCTCTCTCTCTCTCTCTTTCTCTCTCTCTCTGTCTCTCTCTCATGGGTCTTTGCAAAAGTGGTACAAAACAACGTATGAATAAAATAAACGGGAACAAAGACAAGTGTAAACAGAGCTGTGTGTTACATTGTAACTTGGGAAAAAAAACTATCTATCTATTACAAAAAACATAATAGTTGTGCATTTTCTGTCAGAAGTAATAAGTCATACATCCATGTAGAGGAAGGTTATCTGGGGATAATGACAGCAGTATTGCTGTATAGTCTAGTCTGTAGTGCCGTTAACTTTCCCAGACGGTATAATTGCGTTTGGAACAAAGCGAGCTCTGCTCTGGCCTTTGGGTCGGTCCAGCCCGGCATCAAGAGGTGCTGGCCCGGCAGAATAATGACCGGTATTTGAAGCACGACCCTGAAGCACCTTTTATTTTTGCCCAAAAGAGAAAGTTTAAATACATTAAAAGTTTGACTGCATAACCCGTTTTCCTCTCCACGTTTCTCCCCCTGCGTAAAGACGCTAAACCCGCTATTTGTTTTAGGTGTTTAATAATTCGCCGTTTTGTAACAATTTAAAATAAATAGCGGATTTGTCGCGGACCTGGTGACGAGGCGGGTAGACGCGTTATGGCTACGTAACCGGAAATCAACCAACCAACCGCCTGCTTGCAAGGGCTTCTGGGAAACTGAGTCCAATGCAAAGTGAACGAGGCTGTAGGGACGATCTTAGCTCTTAGCTTAGGTCTGTGACCCGGATCAAGGAAGTGGCTCAATAACAACTCATTGGAGTGTTTTCAATAACAACTCATTGGAGTGTTTTCAATAACACCTCATTGGAGTGTTTTCAATAACAACTCATTGGAGTGTTTTCAATAACAACTCATTGGAGTGTTTTCAATAACAACTCATTGGAGTGTTTTCAATAACAACTCATTGGAGTGTTTTCAATAACAACTCATTGGAGTGTTTTCAATAACAACTCATTGGAGTGTTTTCAATAACAACTCATTGGAGTGTTTTCAATAACAACTCATTGGAGTGTTTTCAATAACAACTCATTGGAGTGTTTTCAATAACAACTCATTGGAGTGTTTTCAATAACAACTCATTGGAGTGTTTTCAATAACAACTCATTGGAGTGTTTTCAATAACAACTCATTGGAGTGTTTTCAATAACAACTCATTGGAGTGTTTTCAATAACAACTCATTGGAGTGTTTTCAATAACAACTCATTGGAGTGTTTTCAATAACAACTCATTGGAGTGTTTTCAATAACAACTCATTGGAGTGTTTTCAATAACAACTCATTGGAGTGTTTTCAATAACAACTCATTGGAGTGTTTTCAATAACAACTCATTGGAGTGTTTTCAATAACAACTCATTGGAGTGTTTTCAATAACAACTCATTGGAGTGTTTTCAATAACAACTCATTGGAGTGTTTTCAATAACACCTCATTGGAGTGTTTTCAATAACAACTCATTGGAGTGTTTTCAATAACAACTCATTGGAGTGTTTTCAATAACAACTCATTGGAGTGTTTTCAATAACAACTCATTGGAGTGTTTTCAATAACAACTCATTGGAGTGTTTTCAATAACAACTCATTGGAGTGTTTTCAATAACAACTCATTGGAGTGTTTTCAATAACAACTCATTGGAGTGTTTTCAATAACAACTCATTGGAGTGTTTTCAATAACAACTCATTGGAGTGTTTTCAATAACAACTCATTGGAGTGTTTTCAATAACAACTCATTGGAGTGTTTTCAATAACACCTCATTGGAGTGTTTTCAATAACAACTCATTGGAGTGTTTTCAATAACAACTCATTGGAGTGTTTTCAATAACAACTCATTGGAGTGTTTTCAATAACAACTCATTGGAGTGTTTTCAATAACAACTCATTGGAGTGTTTTCAATAACAACTCATTGGAGTGTTTTCAATAACAACTCATTGGAGTGTTTTCAATAACAACTCATTGGAGTGTTTTCAATAACAACTCATTGGAGTGTTTTCAATAACAACTCATTGGAGTGTTTTCAATAACAACTCATTGGAGTGTTTTCAATAACAACTCATTGGAGTGTTTTCAATAACACCTCATTGGAGTGTTTTCAATAACAACTCATTGGAGTGTTTTCAATAACAACTCATTGGAGTGTTTTCAATAACACCTCATTGGAGTGTTTTCAATAACAACTCATTGGAGTGT
This sequence comes from Electrona antarctica, assembly GCF_951216825.1. Classification (NCBI taxonomy): domain Eukaryota; kingdom Metazoa; phylum Chordata; class Actinopteri; order Myctophiformes; family Myctophidae; genus Electrona; species Electrona antarctica. Next base: position 10,026 of record NW_027637530.1, read on the forward strand.
TTTCAATAACAACTCATTGGAGTGTTTTCAATAACAACTCATTGGAGTGTTTTCAATAACAACTCATTGGAGTGTTTTCAATAACAACTCATTGGAGTGTTTTCAATAACAACTCATTGGAGTGTTTTCAATAACAACTCATTGGAGTGTTTTCAATAACAACTCATTGGAGTGTTTTCAATAACAACTCATTGGAGTGTTTTCAATAACAACTCATTGGAGTGTTTTCAATAACAACTCATTGGAGTGTTTTCAATAACAACTCATTGGAGTGTTTTCAATAACACCTCATTGGAGTGTTTTCAATAACAACTCATTGGAGTGTTTTCAATAACAACTCATTGGAGTGTTTTCAATAACAACTCATTGGAGTGTTTTCAATAACAACTCATTGGAGTGTTTTCAATAACAACTCATTGGAGTGTTTTCAATAACAACTCATTGGAGTGTTTTCAATAACAACTCATTGGAGTGTTTTCAATAACAACTCATTGGAGTGTTTTCAATAACAACTCATTGGAGTGTTTTCAATAACAACTCATTGGAGTGTTTTCAATAACAACTCATTGGAGTGTTTTCAATAACAACTCATTGGAGTGTTTTCAATAACAACTCATTGGAGTGTTTTCAATAACACCTCATTGGAGTGTTTTCAATAACAACTCATTGGAGTGTTTTCAATAACAACTCATTGGAGTGTTTTCAATAACAACTCATTGGAGTGTTTTCAATAACAACTCATTGGAGTGTTTTCAATAACAACTCATTGGAGTGTTTTCAATAACAACTCATTGGAGTGTTTTCAATAACAACTCATTGGAGTGTTTTCAATAACAACTCATTGGAGTGTTTTCAATAACACCTCATTGGAGTGTTTTCAATAACAACTCATTGGAGTGTTTTCAATAACAACTCATTGGAGTGTTTTCAATAACACCTCATTGGAGTGTTTTCAATAACAACTCATTGGAGTGTTTTCAATAACAACTCATTGGAGTGTTTTCAATAACAACTCATTGGAGTGTTTTCAATAACAACTCATTGGAGGGTTTTCAATAACAACTCATTGGAGTGTTTTCAATAACAACTCATTGGAGTGTTTTCAATAACACCTCATTGGAGTGTTTTCAATAACAACTCATTGGAGTGTTTTCAATAACAACTCATTGGAGTGTTTTCAATAACAACTCATTGGAGGGTTTTCAATAACAACTCATTGGAGTGTTTTCAATAACAACTCATTGGAGTGTTTTCAATAACAACTCATTGGAGTGTTTTCAATAACAACTCATTGGAGTGTTTTCAATAACAACTCATTGGAGTGTTTTCAATAACAACTCATTGGAGTGTTTTCAATAACAACTCATTGGAGTGTTTTCAATAACAACTCATTGGAGTGTTTTCAATAACAACTCATTGGAGTGTTTTCAATAACAACTCATTGGAGTGTTTTCAATAACAACTCATTGGAGTGTTTTCAATAACAACTCATTGGAGTGTTTTCAATAACAACTCATTGGAGTGTTTTCAATAACAACTCATTGGAGTGTTTTCAATAACACCTCATTGGAGTGTTTTCAATAACAACTCATTGGAGTGTTTTCAATAACAACTCATTGGAGTGTTTTCATGAGGACTTTCATGGATCAAAAGGTGCAGATACTTCTGCGTTATGCTCTAAATATAATAAAAACAACCCCGGCAGCCTCTGTATGTGTCACACATTATTATAAAGCCCTCAAAGTGTTAAAATATTCTGGGTTTCACAGAGCGAGCATCATGAAACATCCCTGGGGATCCTTTTGAGGGAGTCGGGCTGCTTTCATTTAGTTCTGACTGTGCCTCCGTTTGGTCTTCACATAGTAAGGACCTTTAACCCAGCGGCCGGCGCCAGCCGCTGTTTTAGGTCATTGATTTATTACTGTCAAAACTAAGTTGAATAAAATGTAATGGAATCTTAGGCCTACTGATACCCCATAGCATCCGTAGTCGTGGGGAAAGCTTTCGCTGAAAATTGCAGATCTATACAAGCTCACCACGCAAAGACTGTGGTTGTACTGGTCAGCTCCCAGTACTCCCAGTACAACAGTATCAGACTGGTTGTACTGGTCAGCTCCCAGTACTCCCAGTACAACAGTATAAGAATGTGGTTGTACTGGTCAGCTCCCAGTACAACAGTATCAGACTGTGGTTGTACTGGTCAGCTCCCAGTATAGTATAAGACTGTGTGGTTGTACTGGTCAGCTCCCAGTACTCCCAGTACAACAGTATCAGACTGGTTGTACTGGTCAGCTCCCAGTACTCCCAGTACAACAGTATCAGACTGTGGTTGTACTGGTCAGCTTCCATTACAACAGTATCAGACTGGTTGTACTGGTCAGCTCCCAGTACTCCCAGTACAACAGTATAATACTGTGGTTGTACTGGTCAGCTCCCAGTACAACAGTATCAGACTGGTTGTACTGGTCAGCTCCCAGTACTCCCAGTACAACAGTATAATACTGTGGTTGTACTGGTCAGCTCCCAGTACTCCCAGTACAACAGTATCAGACTGGTTGTACTGGTCAGCTCCCAGTACTCCCAGTACAACAGTATAATACTGTGGTTGTACTGGTCAGCTCCCAGTACAACAGTGTCAGACTGTGGTTGTACTGGTCAGCTTCCAGTACAACAGTATCAGGCTGTGGTTGTACTGGTCAGCTCCCAGTACAACAGTATAAGACTGTGGTTGTACTGGTCAGCTCCCAGTACAACAGTATCAGACTATAGTTGTACTGGTCAGCTCCCAGTACAACAGTATCAGACTGTAGTTGTACTGGGGGGACAATTATATATGAGTGGGGGTCTCTGCTTCGTCTCTCTCTCCATCAGCTAAGGGGTCACATTGAACACCTCTGGACTTGTGATGTCCTCAGTTCAACGTAGCACCCCGTCTTCCTCCATTTGGAACGCTGAGCGAAACGACTTGCATGCACGACGTCTCTGCACATGTGCTGTGCTCTCCATGAACAACCCTCCTCCCCGCTGCGTTGTGTATATGCTCTGTGTTTCCCTCTAAGCGTATGCACGATCAATACGTTTTCTCCCACGGAGAGGTCCTTATTAGATGATCAATATGACTATTCACATCGTTATTATTTACCGATCAATACGGCGCTCAGATTACACTTATCAGTTGAGCTGAGGCCGTTTTACATTCCAGTCAGCTGCTGTGACTGGTGAATGGTTGCATTTAACCCATTTTGGGCGGGAACCCCTTTTGGTGTTTTAAGCATTATGTTGTACTTTAGCTGTTGAAAAATAGCAGATATACAAGCTCATAGCGCGGCACCAAGTGCCGCGCTATGAACTTGTAGGTCTGCTCGTGAAAATGTGCCTGTAATCTTTGAATATATATTCTTTCAAAGTTTCAGTTTTTAACTCAAATCTTTGCTTCTGGGGTGTCCCTGGAACAACATATTTTCAGATGGGGGTCGGCGGCATATTAGATAATTTTTGGGGTCATTGACATGAAATATTTAGAACCACTGAAAATAAAAAATGTTTTAATAAAATTAAAAAAGAATTTTTTTAAATTTCGACGTCAGGCCTAAATGGGTTGAGACCTGGAACGCATCCATGTCACGTTAGCGTTAGCGTTTTAAACATTGTTATAATTTAGCTATTGAAAAATAGCAGATCTACAAGCTCATAGCGCGCCACCGAGTGGCGCGCTATGAGCTTGTAGGTCTGCTATTTTTGAAAAATCGTTAAAATGTGCCTCAAATCTTTCCGAAAATTGTCATGATTTAGAAAACTTTTTTTTTTAAATTTCGACGTCAGGCCTAAAAGGGTTAAAGAGGTTTGTGGGCGCTCTGCACGTCATTGCTGTGAACACGGTTCACCACCTTGGGAAGGTTGAGTTCTGAGTTTGCCCTTGTGCAAGGCACTGAACCTGCGTATACTGTAAGAAGGGCCTTTGTGGGGATTAGCCATTGCATCTGTTCCCAGTTAACCGGCTTTAAATAAATAAAAAACCAGGCCAAAAGAAGTTATAGATACACTTCACAGACGTACTAGTCTCAGAAACCCAGACGTTTTTATTTCCAGGGAGAAAAAAAGAAGTCTAGGACCGAGTCCACTTCAATTCGGCATATAGAGTAGTGCAAACGTCGATCTGATTTCTGATCGTCTGCACCTCTGTTAATTGATGCACACACACACACACACACACACACACACACACACACACACACACACACACACACACACACACACACACACACACACACACACACACACACACACACACACACACACACACACACACACACACACACACCTCTCTCTCTCTGTCGCTCTAATTAATTAGTCTGATGTCCTGCAGCTGTGTCTAGATTCTCCCGGCGGATCCTGCCGGGAGCTAACCTGACTCCGCCAGATGGGGCAGCAGAGAGTACACTGGGATCCCCCCTCCATGGGAACCCAGTGTACTCTCTGCTGCCCCATCTGGCGGAGTCAGGTTAGCCGGGAGCTGCCTATGCCATAGAAAGCATAGTGAGTTCCAGTCTACAGACAAATAGCATCACAACACAGACACCCTCAAACAAATATGAATTATACAGACGTATATAATATATAATATATATAAATATACACCCTATGCAATCCTCCTGCCTGGTGCCCAACATGAAAGGTTGGGAGTATCAAGGCTAGCCTGAAGCTATGCCAAAAAGCAAAGCAAAGTTCTTTATTTACCCAGGGTGAATGGACTAAGCTCGAGATGCTTGTTTACAGCCAGACCCTGCTCATAGAACATTTCATGGTAGGGGTTCAATGCCTTGCTCAAGGGCACTTCAGCGGTGGTAATTTTAACGTGCCGGTCCGGGGATTCGAACTGGCGACCTTCCGGTATCAAGACCGCACCGCAAACCGTTCGGCCACCGCTGCCCCTAAGCACCGCTGCCATGAGCACACACCACAGGTACTGTGTTAACACGGAGCCCGCCAGAAGCGTATAGAAAGCATAGATTAACGTTAGTCTGGCAGCCCGCCAACAGCGTAGCCTACGTTTTCTAGGCTTTATATTCTTTAATCCATGTTTTGATCTGATCGGATCGATCGGCGTCTCTCGTTAGCATCCACAGTGTAAAGTGTGACGGTGGCCGCGGCGGCCATTTTAAAGATGCGCGTGCAATCCACGTGCACTCTGTGTGCTGCTTTCAACGGCCTGTATCTCCACATCGGCCCAATGAATGTGGTTTCTGGTGAAAACAAGGTGTGGCCTCCTGGTGGCGCTATTCCGCTATAATAGGCCAATGTGACAAGGGTGACATTTCCTAAATGCCTTGGATGGCAATTGGATGATTTGAGGCATTTTGTTCCAAAAATGTGTTTTGCAAAAAGCCACCTGTTGGTGGCGCTATAACAGGCCAATGTGAAAAGGGTGGGATATATTCTTCAGCCTAGTAGGAAAGTCTGTGAAAGATTTCACATAAATTGCACGCTGCGTTCATGATTTGAGGCTTTTTGTTCAAAACGGGCCAATCCTGCAAACTTTGAAAGCCAATGTTAGCTAATTATGATGGAATATGAAATATCGGACAGATCCATCTTGAACACATGACTATAGAGATACTGTGGAACGATTTGCGGGATTTTTGGACAGAATCTGGAGGAGTAATATCAAAAAACGTGTTTTTCAAAAGTCGGCCTATTGGTGGCGCTATAACAGGTCGTTCTGGAAATGTTGGGGCAGAGGTTCATCGTTGGCATCCAGGAAGTGTGTGTGCAAAATTTGGCATTGACCGGGTTAACGGTGCCGGAGATTAGCTGGTAACAGACGGACGGACGGACGCACACGGACAGAGTGCAAAACATACTCTCTCCCCATGCCTTCGGCCTGGTGGAGACAAAAAACAGCAACTATGAATTGTAGCTTTTAAACACAATGAGTGGTCTCAGTGTGACTTCCTCTTGGGGGTCTTCAGTTCAGCGAAGCCCCCCCTGGCAGGCAGCTGGAGTGGATGCTGCCGCCCCGTGCTGCAACCAATCTAATTCAAAGCATGTATTCTTTGTACCAGACACAGAAATAGCTGGTATTGCAGCGGCTAGCTGAGCTGACCCCTGGCTGGCAGTGCAGCACCTGCAGAATGCAACAGTAGGCTATTACATCCAATCTCCCCCTCTCTGCACTACTTTGGAACGCAAGAGAGGTACGCATGCTGCGCACGCACGCACGCACGCACGCACGCACGCACGCACGCACGCACGCACGCACGCACGCACGCACGCACGCACGCATTAGAATACTTGTGAGGACATCAATATTTTAGGGCAGCTTTAGTAGGAAAATAAATAACCAAAACATCTACAAGAATTCCCGTCTACTTGGGATGTGCTACTTTTAGAAAGCAAGGTAAAGACACGCATGCGAGCACACGCACAGACACACACACGCGTGTGCACGCACACGCACACGCACACGCACACGCACACACACACACACACACACACACACACACACACACACACGCGCGTGCGTGTGCACACACGCACACGCACACAGGTTTGTACCGCTACACGCAGCCGAGCACAAAGGAACTCGCCTAGAAATGTCTAGGCCACGTTGGGTCAGCTCAGCGCAGCAGAGCATAGCTAATGGATCCAGACAATAGTGTGCGTGTGCATGTGCATGTGTGTGTGTGTGTGTGTGTGCGTGCGTGCGTGCGTGCGTGCGTGCGTGCGTGCGTGCGTGCGTGCGTGCGTGCGTGCGTGCGTGCGTGCGTGTGTGCGTGCGTGTGTGTGTGTGTGTAACATGCATATTTCACTGTGTTAGTTGTGTGCACGTGTACTGCAGCCCGGGGCCACGAATGACCCTGACCTCAACTACACAAGTGACCTTTCATACACCACCGCATGTGTGTGTGTGTGTGTGTGTGTGTGTGTGTGTGTGTGTGTGTGTGTGTGTGTGTGTGTGTGTGTGTGTGTGTGTGTGTGTGTGTGTGTGTGTGTCCACGTACACGTACATGCATGTTTTCTGAGGATCTGCTTTCAACCATGACAAGAAACATGCTGATGGAAAGAGCAAATTACAACAAATCGACCAAAACTATATATATATATATGTATATATGGGGGGGGGGGGGGGGGGGGGACCCAGGGATCATTGGACGACCTGCTCCACCTCCTGAGCCACAGCCGTCCTATGAAAAGGTCACGATGTCGTTTAGATATACTGTTTAGACTTATGATAGGTTCTTGGTCTCCTATGATCATTGTTTTGGTCACAACAAGCTCTTGTAAATACTTCATACTTATTGGTTCAATATTCATGAAGCCCACAGACATAATTACCAAGTTTCACCATCACTTACTACTTGTAAATGGGCTATATATAAATGTATGTTTTGCTACTTTTGTGCAACACTGTAGTATGACGAAGTAGGGTATTAATAAAAAAAAAATTACTTGAAATGTGGAGGTTTTTGCAAGACAGTGATGATTTGTTTCCTGTTAACCCATTTTGGGCGGGAACCCCTTTTGGTGTTAGCATCATGTTATGCTTTAGCTATTGAAAAATGGCAGATCTACAAGCTCGTAGCACGCCACCGAGTGGCGCGCTACGAGCTTGTAGGTCTGCTATTTTTGAAAAATCGAAGAACGACTGACATAGAAACATAGCTTTTTCAGAAAACTGTCAGGATTTAGAAGACATTTTTAGAATCGTTAGCAGGAATACTTTTTTTCCCCCTATAGCATCTGTCACAAAGTAGAACCATGTTGCGCTCACTTCAAAACACATCTGTTTGTGCGTCTGTACGACACTCAAAACCACATCTGTTTGTGCGTCTGTACGACACTCAAAACCACATCTGTTTGTGCGTCTGTACGACACTCAAAACCACATCTGTTTGTGCGTCTGTACGACACTCAAAACCACATCTGTTTGTGCGTCTGTTTGTGCGTCTGTACGACACTCAAAAACACATCTGTTTGTGCGTCTGTTTGTGCGTCTGTACAACACTCAAAAACAATTAGTTTATATTCACATATCATCACAATCTGGCAGAAAACCTGTATCTCGGTATTGTGAGCTTGTAAGATCTTTAAAATTTAAAGATCTACAAGCTCACAATACCGATGTGACGATTGAGTTTAAATGGTAAATGGTGCATTTATACAGCACTTTTATCCAAGGCGATTTATAGATTCACACGCGCACACACGCGCACGCACACGCATGCACACACACACACACACCGATTAGTGGAGTAAACTATGCAAAGCACCAAACCTGCACATCGGGAGCAATTAAGGAAAACCTCACGGTACTCATCCAGCTGTTCTACTGGCCACTCTACCCACCCCCCCACCCCCCCTCCATTTTATTATAATTGTCATAATGATGTTTTGTGCTCAACAGCATGGCCAAAATGAGGAAACAAGGTTGAAAGTGGTTTAATAAAATAGCTGATGTATAAAATAATGGGGCTAACGTGGTTACCGTATACGGTAACCATACGGTATCTTTAAACCCAACTTAAACCCCATATGGATGACTGGAGCGCCTCAGGGCTCTATACTAAGGTGTTTTCTGTTTTCTGTTCAAAAAATCAGTGGGTTTGGGGGAAGGCCTTATTAAAAAGGTAGGTCTTTAGTCCTCTCTTGAAGCAGTCGATTGACTGTGGCGCTCTCAAGTGTGGGGGGAGAGCATTCCACAGTTCAGGGGCAGCTGTGCAGAAGGCCCTGTCACCCATGGTGCGCAGGTTGGCCGTGACGGGGTTGAGGCAGTATGTGTTTGATGAGCGGAGGGTGCGGGTCGAGGGTTTCAGGGAGACTAATTATTTGAGGTAGAGGGGGGGTGTTTCCGTGGACGCATTGGTGGGTGAGCCGGGATATTTTGTATTGTGTTGGGAACGCGACGGGGAGCCAGTGAAGTGAGCGGAGGATGGGTGTGATGTGTTGGGAACGCGACGGGGAGCCAGTGAAGTGAGCGGAGGATGGGTGTGATGTGTTGGGAACGCGACGGGGAGCCAGTGAAGTGAGCGGAGGATGGGTGTGATGTGTTCTCGTTCTCATCAGGATCCTATAAAGGGAAATTTCACCCTTTTTGCTAGAAAATATATGTTAATGACGTTTAGAAGATTTAGAACACCTTCCTGGGGGTCTTTATGTGTGTAATATGTGGTTTTAGATATTTTAGATTGTAGCAGTGAGCCCAGTGTCTCTGATGTCATGGACACTGGGCTCACTTCCTTCCTGGACTACATGTTGTCTCAGTAAGACAGAACACCCCCCCCCCCCCCCTCCACAAGGAGGAGCAGTACACCAAAGTATTATGGGAATTGTAGTCCAGGAAGGAAGTGAGATATGTGTCGACTTAAGAAAATAAGAACTTTTTTCCCCCCAATACAAATCCTTCTTGCGTTACCCTGCACAGTTAATTCAATGTTTTCCTGTATTTTCTGTGTTCCTCAACTGTATTTGTACACACACACACACACACACACACACACACACACACACACACACACACACACACACACACACACACACACACTGTTACGTGCCACGTATTGTAGTTTGTGTAGGGTTGCTCTGTATTCCTCCCCTGTCTCTCCTTCCCTCCACTCTCTCATTCTCTGCAGGTTTGAAGTCCCCAGTCACTCATCTGTCAATCAGCCTGTTACCTGACTCCTCCCTCATCCAATCACCACCACCACCTGCTGCCTATAAAAGGCTGAGTCCCACCTGGGCTCAATCTCTCAACCAGTACACCTCAGTTGTTTGTTTGTAGCCCTGTCACTGCTGCATCATTTTCGTCTCCTCTTGTGTCCCAGAGCAAACCTTATCTGTTTAGTTTAATGTTCTACTACTAATGTAAATTCTATACTATATGCCCTGCCTTGGGACAGGTAAGACAGAGGCCTCTATACATAGGCACCACGTAGGTAGAACCTTGTTAAGCACACTAGGTAAGGGGTGTTTGCCACCACATGTATTTTGAACTACGTTTTGGTTAGAGTAGTTAGGTAGGCAGGCTTTTGTTTTACTAATTGTCTAGATAGTTAGTTAGTCTGTCTTTTGTTTCCCTAGCTGCTCCTTTTGTTATTTTGGCAACACTCGTGTCCCCTGGCAGTGGCTTAATTGTTTTTGCTTTGTTATATGCTTTATGCATATACTTTGACCACCTGTAAATATACCTCAGAGTAAAAAAAGCACATCACCTTTGGTGACAGTAACCCTGTGTTGACTCCGTTTATTTGCACCTCCAATGCTTGATATCCCTTTTTCTTATACAATTGTTGTGAAACCCTAGCCTCTAGACATATCATGGCTATTTTGTCTAGGGGTTTCGTAACAAGTTGGGCGCTCGTCCGGGATCATTGAGCATTGGGGGGGGGGGCAAATAAGTTGACTTGTGTTGTCAGTTTAAGTTTCCCAAGTTTCAAGTTTCAAGTTTTCAAGTTTTCAAATTTTCTTGCACTATGGCTTCAGGCTTTGATTTGGACCAGTTTGTGTTAAATCCTTCCCTGAAGGCTTTTGAATTGTTTCGCAAAGAAGATCTGATTTTGGTGGCCAAACATTTTGACATTACTGTCAAAACTGGGTCCCGTAAAGGGGAAATTAAGACAGTAGTGTTTGGTGGGTTAGTGGACAGGGGTGTCTTGGGTTCTCCGGAGGTGGGGATGGATGGTGCAGCCCCTCCTGAAACATTGGAGACGGGGGGGTCACCACCGGCCTCGCCGAAGGGGGGCCCCATGGCTTTCTCTCCGACCCTAACAGGGTCCCTAGATGGCGCTAAGCTAAAGTTGCGTTTGGCCCGCCTCGACAGAGAGCGGGAGGAGAAAAGGGAGAGGGAACGTGCAGAAGTTGCAGAAAGAGCTCAGAAAGCTGAGCATAAACAGCAGCTTGCAATCCGCAGGCTGGAATTGGAATTCCAGCTAGAGACAGCCATCAGGCTGCGTAAGTTGGAACTGGAGTCCTCTCCCCATACTGTGGCACCGTCCACCTCCTCTGCCTTCGTTCCGCCATCCACTGCGGTGGCCCCTGCCTCTACTACTGCCACTCACGGTACGCCAGCCTCGTCCACTACCTCCACCACACTATCTGGTAAATCAGACCTGTTTAAACACATAGAGCTGCCTCCCTTTCGGGAATCAGAAGTAGATGCTTTCTTTCATACCTTTGAGCGCCTTGCGACTGTACCTAACTAGCCAAAGCAGAGCTGGTCCACTCTACTGCAGTGCAAATTTTCACGTTTAAGTACATTTTGTTGACACTTCAGATCATAGGTCATTTAGTAGGTATTTCATATTTGGTATTATGTGATGACTTGAGGCCAACAGTCTAGAGAGCATTGGTTGCTCTTTTTTGTGAACAGAACAGGGTGTCAATTAGGCCTACTGACTGTTTTAACCTTGTTCTTTATGTTAGCTGTTGGGCCTGTAGGTTTTTGTAATGGTTAATTTTGGTTTGCTCAGTGTTTGGAGACTTGTTTTGTTTGGTTAGAGAGCATATGATTTAACAAACCTTAGGGTAAGTTTGTTCTTTGTGGTGGGCGTGTTACGTGCCACGTATTGTAGTTTGTGTAGGGTTGCTCTGTATTCCTCCCCTGTCTCTCCTTCCCTCCACTCTCTCATTCTCTGCAGGTTTGAAGTCCCCAGTCACTCATCTGTCAATCAGCCTGTTACCTGACTCCTCCCTCATCCAATCACCACCACCACCTGCTGCCTATAAAAGGCTGAGTCCCACCTGGGCTCAATCTCTCAACCAGTACACCTCAGTTGTTTGTTTGTAGCCCTGTCACTGCTGCATCATTTTCGTCTCCTCTTGTGTCCCAGAGCAAACCTTATCTGTTTAGTTTAATGTTCTACTACTAATGTAAATTCTATACTATATGCCCTGCCTTGGGACAGGTAAGACAGAGGCCTCTATACATAGGCACCACGTAGGTAGAACCTTGTTAAGCACACTAGGTAAGGGGTGTTTGCCACCACATGTATTTTGAACTACGTTTTGGTTAGAGTAGTTAGGTAGGCAGGCTTTTGTTTTACTAATTGTCTAGATAGTTAGTTAGTCTGTCTTTTGTTTCCCTAGCTGCTCCTTTTGTTATTTTGGCAACACTCGTGTCCCCTGGCAGTGGCTTAATTGTTTTTGCTTTGTTATATGCTTTATGCATATACTTTGACCACCTGTAAATATACCTCAGAGTAAAAAAAGCACATCACCTTTGGTGACAGTAACCCTGTGTTGACTCCGTTTATTTGCACCTCCAATGCTTGATATCCCTTTTTCTTATACAATTGTTGTGAAACCCTAGCCTCTAGACATATCATGGCTATTTTGTCTAGGGGTTTCGTAACACACACACACACACACACACACACACACACACACACACACACACACACACACACACACACACACACACACACACACACACACACACACACACACACACACACACACACACACACACGTGGACTAGTTGGAGTAGCTGTCTTTTAAATCCCTCAATACCTCACGACAGTCGAATAAAACCCTCCCTTTAGCAGCTTGTACAGATGTGAAGTGGATTACGTTACGCCGCCAGATGCCAAGCTGTCACATTAAAATGAAAACAACTGTCTTGATTCCTCTGCAAAACGGCAGACAGACGGATTCATAGAGACAGACGTCATCTAGTTGACGGTGAATCCCCCAGAGCTGTACCACACAGCACTGTTGATTCTGTCCACTCAAATAGTTAGGTAAAGTTACCTTAATAGTTAGGTAAAGTTACCTTAATAGTTAGGTAAAGTTACCTTAATAGTTAGGAATTACCTTAATAGTTAGGTAAAGTTACCTTAATAGTTAGGTAAAATTACCTTAATAGTTAGGTAAAGTTACCTTAATAGTTAGGTAAAGTTACCTTAATAGTTAGGTAAAGTTACCTTAATAGTTAGGTAAAATTACCTTAATAGTTAGGTAAAGTTACCTTAATAGTTAGGTAAAGTTACCTTAATAGTTAGGTAAAGTTACCTTAAATTGTGGCAAATCTGGGGAAAAAATGCTTACCACTAGCTTTCTTCACAGATGTGTTCATAAAGGTGTCTACTATCACAGAAACATTTGTTCCAACCCAACTCCCTTGGGAAACTTTGTGACAGCTGCTGAAAGTTGGTGTACCATTATCAACCCAATATAAGTTATATAAGGCAAAACATTCCACATTTCATTATACTTTAAGTAGCATGTGTCAAACTAGGGGGTTTTCATGATGCTGAATCCATTCCAAGCATTAGTTTTGAACAAAAAACACTCCTTTGCCTAAAAATGCCCATAGCCGTCATCACAAATGTGCACATTTGGGCAAGTGGCTATGGCCGAATTTAGCCCAAGGAGTATTTTCGTGCAAAACTAATGCTTGGAATGGATTCAGCATCATGAAAACCCCCTAGTTTGACATGTCACATGCTACTTAAAGTATAATGAAATTTGGAATGTTTTGGTTGATAATGGTACCCCAACTTTCAGCAGCTGTCACAAAGTTTCCCAAGGGAGTTGGGTTGGAACAAATCTCTGTGATAGTAGACACCTTTATGAACACATCTGTGAAGATTTGCCACAACTTAAGGTAACTTTACCTAACTATTAAGGTAACTTTAACTAAAACTACGGTTGTGTTCCCTTCCTTTCTGAACAGAACCTAGAGTAACAGAAAGGTACCTACAGGTTTTCATTCTCAGCCACACCCCTAGTCCAACCCCCAGATTCTTAGCCACACCCCTAGATTTATTTAATGTGCAGTGTGGCCATTAAGCCACAGGGTGGCGTTTTCAAACTAGTGAGCACTGAGAGCAGGGGATTATATTTGTGCGTGCTCATTTTCCCTGAAGTCAGTCTTAGTCAAATTGATCCAATTAGATTTTATTTCAGAAGGTCCTGTTATTATTAAAAGTTATTTAATAATCAAAATCTACAAAGTAACTAGTACCTAAAGACGAAAAACTAAATGGAAACTAAATGAAAACTAAGCTATGATGACTAAAACTAAGACTAAATATATCGACAATGTCGTCAACAAATAAAAACTAGATTAAAACGTTAGGAAGGGACTAGTGGACAAGAGATCCAGTATAAGTAATTTTACACTTAGTTGCATGCTGTAAATTGTAGATTTAGTCAACTATAATCTTGTGACATTTAGTCTACTAAAACTAGACTAACACTAAAACATTCCAGGTGACTAAAACTAAATGAAAACTATTCAAGGGACAATGACTAAAACTAAATGAAAACCATTCAAGAGACAATGACTAAAACTAAATGAAAACTATTCAAGGACCATGACTAAAACTAAATGAAAACTATTCCAGAGACCATGACTAAAACTAAATGAAAACTATTCAAGAGACCATGACTAAAACTAAATGAAAACTATTCAAGGACCATGACTAAAACTAAATGAAAACTATTCCAGAGACCATGACTAAAACTAAATGAAAACTATTCAAGAGACCATGACTAAAACTAAATGAAAACTATTCAAGAGACCATGACTAAAACTAAATGAAAACTATTCAAGAGACCATGACTAAAACTAAATGAAAACTATTCAAGAGACCATGACTAAAACTAAATGAAAACTATTCAAGAGACCATGACTAAAACTAAATGAAAACTATTCAAGAGACCATGACTAAAACTAAATGAAAACTATTCAAGAGACCATGACTAAAACTAAATGAAAACTATTCAAGAGACCATGACTAAAACTAAATGAAAACTATTCAAGAGACCATGACTAAAACTAAATGAAAACTATTCAATTCCAGAGACCATGACTAAAACTAAATGAAAACTATTCAAGAGACCATGACTAAAACTAAATGAAAACTATTCAAGAGATCATGACTAAAACTAAATGAAAACTATTCAATTCCAGAGACCATGACTAAAACTAAATGAAAACTATTCAAGAGACCATGACTAAAACTAAATGAAAACTATTCCAGAGACCATGACTAAAACTAAATGAAAACTATTCCAGAGACCATGACTAAAACTAAATGAAAACTATTCAAGAGACCATGACTAAAACTAAATGAAAACTATTCAAGAGACCAAGACTAAAACTAAATGAAAACTATTCAAGAGACCATGACTAAAACTAAATGAAAACTATTCAAGCGACCATGACTAAAACTAAATGAAAACTATTCAAGAGACCATGACTAAAACTAAATGAAAACTATTCAAGTGACCATGACTAAAACTAAATGAAAACTATTCAAGAGACCATGACTAAAACTAAATGAAAACTATTCAAGTGACCATGACTAAAACTAAATGAAAACTATTCAAGAGACCATGACTAAAACTAAGTGAAAACTATTCAAGAGACCATGACTAAAACTAAATGAAAACTATTCAAGACACCATGACTAAAACTAAATGAAAACTATTCCAGAGACCATGACTAAAACTAAATGAAAACTATTCAAGACACCATGACTAAAACTAAATGAAAACTATTCAAGAGACCATGACTAAAACTAAATGAAAACTATTCAATTCCAGAGACCATGACTAAAACTAAATGAAAACTATTCAAGAGACCATGACTAAAACTAAATGAAAACTATTCAAGAGATCATGACTAAAACTAAATGAAAACTATTCAATTCCAGAGACCATGACTAAAACTAAATGAAAACTATTCAAGAGACCATGACTAAAACTAAATGAAAACTATTCCAGAGACCATGACTAAAACTAAATGAAAACTATTCCAGAGACCATGACTAAAACTAAATGAAAACTATTCAAGAGACCATGACTAAAACTAAATGAAAACTATTCAAGAGACCATGACTAAAACTAAATGAAAACTATTCAAGAGACCATGACTAAAACTAAATGAAAACTATTCAAGAGACCATGACTAAAACTAAATGAAAACTATTCAAGTGACCATGACTAAAACTAAATGAAAACTATTCAAGAGACCATGACTAAAACTAAATGAAAACTATTCAAGAGACTATGACTAAAACTAAATGAAAACTATTCAAGAGACCATGACTAAAACTAAATGAAAACTATTCAAGAGACCATGACTAAAACTAAATGAAAACTATTCAAGTGACCATGACTAAAACTAAATGAAAACTATTCAAGAGACCATGACTAAAACTAAATGAAAACTATTCAAGTGACCATGACTAAAACTAAATGAAAACTATTCAAGAGACCATGACCTAAAACTACGTGAAAACTATTCAAGAGACCATGACTAAAACGAAATGAAAACTATTCAAGAGACCATGACTAAAACGAAATGAAAACTATTCCAGAGACCATGACTAAAACTAAATGAAAACTATTCAAGACACCATGACTAAAACTAAATGAAAACTATTCAAGACACCATGACTAAAACTAAATGAAAACTATACCAGAGACCATGACTAAAACTAAATGAAAACTATTCCAGAGACCATGACTAAAACTAAATGAAAACTATTCAAGAACCATGACTAAAACTAAATAAACTATTCAAGAGACCATGACTAAAACTAAATGAAAACTATTCAAGAGACCATGACTAAAACTAAATAAACTATTCAAGAGACCATGACTAAAACTAAATAAACTATTCAAGAGACCATGACTAAAACTAAATGAAAACTATTCAAGAGACCATGACTAAAACTAAATGAAAACTATTCAAGACACCATGACTAAAACTAAATGAAAACCATTCAAGAGACCATGACTAAAACTAAATGAAAACTCTTCAAGAGACCATGACTAAAACTAAATGAAAACTATTCATAAGATCATGACTAAAACTAAATGAAAACTATTCAAGAGACTATGACTAAAACTAAATGAAAACTATTCAAGAGACCATGACTAAAACTAAATGAAAACTATTCAAGAGACCATGACTAAAACTAAATGAAAACTATTCAAGAGACCATGACTAAAACTAAATGAAAACTATTCCAGAGACCATGACTAAAACTAAATGAAAACTATTCAAGAGACCATGACTAAAACTAAATGAAAACTATTCAAGAGATCATGACTAAAACTAAATGAAAACTATTCAAGAGACCATGACTAAAACTAAATGAAAACTATTCAAGAGACCATGACTAAAACTAAATGAAAACTATTAAAGAGACCATGACTAAAACTAAATGAAAACTATTCAAGAGACTATGACTAAAACTAAATGAAAACTATTCAAGACACCATGACTAAAACTAAATGAAAACTATTCAAGAGACCATGACTAAAACTAAATGAAAACTATTCAAGACACCATGACTAAAACTAAATAAACTATTCAAGAGACCATGACTAAAACTAAATGAAAACTATTCAAGAGACCATGACTAAAACTAAATGAAAACCATTCAAGAGACAATGACTAAAACTAAATGAAAACCATTCAAGAGACAATGACTAAAACTAAATGAAAACTATTCAAGAGACCATGACTAAAACTAAATGAAAACTATTCAAGAGACTATGACTAAAACTAAGTGAAAACTATTCAAGAGACAATGACTAAAACTAAATGAAAACTATTCAAGAGACCATGACTAAAACTAAATGAAAACTATTCCAGAGACTATGACTAAAACTAAGTGAAAACTATTCAAGAGACAATGACTAAAACTAAATGAAAACTATTCAAGAGACCATGACTAAAACTAAATGAAAACTATTCAAGAGACCATGACTAAAACGAAATGAAAACTATTCAAGAGACCATGACTAAAACTAAATGAAAACTATTCCAGAGACTATGACTAAAACTAAATGAAAACTATTCCAGAGACCATGACTAAAACTAAATAAACTATTCAAGAGACCATGACTAAAACTAAATGAAAACTATTCAAGAGACCATGACTAAAACTAAATGAAAACTATTCAAGAGACCATGACTAAAACGAAATGAAAACTATTCAAGAGACCATGACTAAAACTAAATGAAAACTATTCAAGAGACTATATATGACTAAAACTAAAATCAAAATGTGCTGCCAAAAACCACCCTGTCCCAGTGCAGACCAGGGACACACAGACGTCAGGTTGCTGTGTCCCTGGTCTGCCCTGTCCCAGTGCAGACCAGGGACACACAGACGTCAGGTTGCTGTGTCCCGTAGCAAAGCATAATCCAGCCGAATTTTCATTTTCGGTTTGTACCAGATC
>NW_027637529.1:0-7500 GCF_951216825.1 Electrona antarctica
GTATCTTCAAAACGTATCTTCAAAACTAGACACTCTGCAGGCCTATAAGCTTGGCTGGGGGCAGAGAAGCAGAGTCTGAGCAGCTACAGGAAGGATGGAGGGGTTCAGACAAGGTTTTCCAACTCCGTGCCTAAATGTCACTTTCACAGCGAAATAAGCCCAGTTTGGCCCTGTTCACTTTTGCTTAGCAGAGTCTGTATCTTCAAAACTAGACACTCTGCAGGCCTATAAGCTTGGCTGGGGGCAGAGAAGCAGAGTCTGAGCAGCTACAGGAAGGATGGAGGGGTTCAGACAAGGTTTTCCAACTCCGTGCCTAAATGTCACTTTCACAGCGAAATAAGCCCAGTTTGGCCCTGTTCACTTTTGCTTAGCAGAGTCTGTATCTTCAAAACTAGACACTCTGCAGGCCTATAAGCTTGGCTGGGGGCAGAGAAGCAGAGTCTGAGCAGCTACAGGAAGGATGGAGGGGTTCAGACAAGGTTTTCCAACTCCGTGCCTAAATGTCACTTTCACAGCGAAATAAGCCCAGTTTGGCCCTGTTCACTTTTGCTTAGCAGAGTCTGTATCTTCAAAACTAGACACTCTGCAGGCCTATAAGCTTGGCTGGGGGCAGAGAAGCAGAGTCTGAGCAGCTACAGGAAGGATGGAGGGGTTCAGACAAGGTTTTCCAAGTCCGTGCCTAAATGTCACTTTCACAGCGAAATAAGCCCAGTTTGGCCCTGTTCACTTTTGCTTAGCAGAGTCTGTATCTTCAAAACTAGACACTCTGCAGGCCTATATCAGCCCAATATCAATATCAGCCCAATATCAATATCAGCCCAATATCAGCATCAGCCCAATATCAGCATCAGCCCAATATCAGCATCAGCCCAATATCAGCATCAGCCCAATATCAGCATCAGCCCAATATCAGCATCAGCCCAATATCAGCATCAGCCCAATATCAGCATCAGCCCAATATCAGCATCAGCCCAATATCAGCATCAGCCCAATATCAGCATCAGCCCAATATCAGCATCAGCCCAATATCAGCATCAGCCCAATATCAGCATCAGCCCAATATCAGCATCAGCCCAATATCAGCATCAGCCCAATATCAGCATCAGCCCAATATCAGCATCAGCCCAATATCAGCATCAGCCCAATATCAGCATCAGCCCAATATCAGCATCAGCCCAATATCAGCATCAGCCCAATATCAGCATCAGCCCAATATCAGCATCAGCCCAATATCAGCATCAGCCCAATATCAGCATCAGCCCAATATCAGCATCAGCCCAATATCAGCATCAGCCCAATATCAGCATCAGCCCAATATCAGCATCAGCCCAATATCAGCATCAGCCCAATATCAGCATCAGCCCAATATCAGCATCAGCCCAATATCAGCATCAGCCCAATATCAGCATCAGCCCAATATCAGCATCAGCCCAATATCAGCATCAGCCCAATATCAGCATCAGCCCAATATCAGCATCAGCCCAATATCAGCATCAGCCCAATATCAGCATCAGCCCAATATCAGCATCAGCCCAATATCAGCATCAGCCCTAGACACTCTGCAGGCCTATAAGCTTGGCTGGGGGCAGAGAAGCAGCCCAATATGATATAATATCAGCTGATGCTGATATTGGGCTGATGCTGATATTGGGCTGATGCTGATATTGGGCTGATGCTGATATTGGGCTGATGCTGATATTGGGCTGATGCTGATATTGGGCTGATGCTGATATTGGGCTGATGCTGATATTGGGCTGATGCTGATATTGGGCTGATGCTGATATTGGGCTGATGCTGATATTGGGCTGATGCTGATATTGGGCTGATGCTGATATTGGGCTGATGCTGATATTGGGCTGATGCTGATATTGGGCTGATGCTGATATTGGGCTGATGCTGATATTGGGCTGATGCTGATATTGGGCTGATGCTGATATTGGGCTGATGCTGATATTGGGCTGATGCTGATATTGGGCTGATGCTGATATTGGGCTGATGCTGATATTGGGCTGATGCTGATATTGGGCTGATGCTGATATTGGGCTGATGCTGATATTGGGCTGATGCTGATATTGGGCTGATGCTGATATTGGGCTGATGCTGATATTGGGCTGATGCTGATATTGGGCTGATGCTGATATTGGGCTGATGCTGATATTGGGCTGATGCTGATATTGGGCTGATGTTGATATTGGGCTGATATTGATATTGGGCTGATATAGGCCTGCAGAGTGTCTAGTTTTGAAGATACAGACTCTGCTAAGCAAAAGTGAACAGGGCCAAACTGGGCTTATTTCGCTGTGAAAGTGACATTTAGGCACGGACTTGGAAAACCTTGTCTGAACCCCTCCATCCTTCCTGTAGCTGCTCAGACTCTGCTTCTCTGCCCCCAGCCAAGCTTATAGGCCTGCAGAGTGTCTAGTTTTGAAGATACAGACTCTGCTAAGCAAAAGTGAACAGGGCCAAACTGGGCTTATTTCGCTGTGAAAGTGACATTTAGGCACGGAGTTGGAAAACCTTGTCTGAACCCCTCCATCCTTCCTGTAGCTGCTCAGACTCTGCTTCTCTGCCCCCAGCCAAGCTTATAGGCCTGCAGAGTGTCTAGTTTTGAAGATACAGACTCTGCTAAGCAAAAGTGAACAGGGCCAAACTGGGCTTATTTCGCTGTGAAAGTGACATTTAGGCACGGAGTTGGAAAACCTTGTCTGAACCCCTCCATCCTTCCTGTAGCTGCTCAGACTCTGCTTCTCTGCCCCCAGCCAAGCTTATAGGCCTGCAGAGTGTCTAGTTTTGAAGATACAGACTCTGCTAAGCAAAAGTGAACAGGGCCAAACTGGGCTTATTTCGCTGTGAAAGTGACATTTAGGCACGGAGTTGGAAAACCTTGTCTGAACCCCTCCATCCTTCCTGTAGCTGCTCAGACTCTGCTTCTCTGCCCCCAGCCAAGCTTATAGGCCTGCAGAGTGTCTAGTTTTGAAGATACAGACTCTGCTAAGCAAAAGTGAACAGGGCCAAACTGGGCTTATTTCGCTGTGAAAGTGACATTTAGGCACGGAGTTGGAAAACCTTGTCTGAACCCCTCCATCCTTCCTGTAGCTGCTCAGACTCTGCTTCTCTGCCCCCAGCCAAGCTTATAGGCCTGCAGAGTGTCTAGTTTTGAAGATACAGACTCTGCTAAGCAAAAGTGAACAGGGCCAAACTGGGCTTATTTCGCTGTGAAAGTGACATTTAGGCACGGAGTTGGAAAACCTTGTCTGAACCCCTCCATCCTTCCTGTAGCTGCTCAGACTCTGCTTCTCTGCCCCCAGCCAAGCTTATAGGCCTGCAGAGTGTCTAGTTTTGAAGATACAGACTCTGCTAAGCAAAAGTGAACAGGGCCAAACTGGGCTTATTTCGCTGTGAAAGTGACATTTAGGCACGGAGTTGGAAAACCTTGTCTGAACCCCTCCATCCTTCCTGTAGCTGCTCAGACTCTGCTTCTCTGCCCCCAGCCAAGCTTATAGGCCTGCAGAGTGTCTAGTTTTGAAGATACAGACTCTGCTAAGCAAAAGTGAACAGGGCCAAACTGGGCTTATTTCGCTGTGAAAGTGACATTTAGGCACGGAGTTGGAAAACCTTGTCTGAACCCCTCCATCCTTCCTGTAGCTGCTCAGACTCTGCTTCTCTGCCCCCAGCCAAGCTTATAGGCCTGCAGAGTGTCTAGTTTTGAAGATACAGACTCTGCTAAGCAAAAGTGAACAGGGCCAAACTGGGCTTATTTCGCTGTGAAAGTGACATTTAGGCACGGAGTTGGAAAACCTTGTCTGAACCCCTCCATCCTTCCTGTAGCTGCTCAGACTCTGCTTCTCTGCCCCCAGCCAAGCTTATAGGCCTGCAGAGTGTCTAGTTTTGAAGATACAGACTCTGCTAAGCAAAAGTGAACAGGGCCAAACTGGGCTTATTTCGCTGTGAAAGTGACATTTAGGCACGGAGTTGGAAAACCTTGTCTGAACCCCTCCATCCTTCCTGTAGCTGCTCAGACTCTGCTTCTCTGCCCCCAGCCAAGCTTATAGGCCTGCAGAGTGTCTAGTTTTGAAGATACAGACTCTGCTAAGCAAAAGTGAACAGGGCCAAACTGGGCTTATTTCGCTGTGAAAGTGACATTTAGGCACGGAGTTGGAAAACCTTGTCTGAACCCCTCCATCCTTCCTGTAGCTGCTCAGACTCTGCTTCTCTGCCCCCAGCCAAGCTTATAGGCCTGCAGAGTGTCTAGTTTTGAAGATACAGACTCTGCTAAGCAAAAGTGAACAGGGCCAAACTGGGCTTATTTCGCTGTGAAAGTGACATCGAAATTTCACAGCGAAATAAGCCCAGTTTGGCCCTGTTCACTTTTGCTTAGCAGAGTCTGTATCTTCAAAACTAGACACTCTGCAGGCCTATAAGCTTGGCTGGGGGCAGAGAAGCAGAGTCTGAGCAGCTACAGGAAGGATGGAGGGGTTCAGACAAGGTTTTCCAACTCCGTGCCTAAATGTCACTTTCACAGCGAAATAAGCCCAGTTTGGCCCTGTTCACTTTTGCTTAGCAGAGTCTGTATCTTCAAAACTAGACACTCTGCAGGCCTATAAGCTTGGCTGGGGGCAGAGAAGCAGAGTCTGAGCAGCTACAGGAAGGATGGAGGGGTTCAGACAAGGTTTTCCAACTCCGTGCCTAAATGTCACTTTCACAGCGAAATAAGCCCAGTTTGGCCCTGTTCACTTTTGCTTAGCAGAGTCTGTATCTTCAAAACTAGACACTCTGCAGGCCTATAAGCTTGGCTGGGGGCAGAGAAGCAGAGTCTGAGCAGCTACAGGAAGGATGGAGGGGTTCAGACAAGGTTTTCCAACTCCGTGCCTAAATGTCACTTTCACAGCGAAATAAGCCCAGTTTGGCCCTGTTCACTTTTGCTTAGCAGAGTCTGTAT
The DNA here is from genome assembly GCF_951216825.1 of Electrona antarctica. Taxonomy (NCBI): domain Eukaryota; kingdom Metazoa; phylum Chordata; class Actinopteri; order Myctophiformes; family Myctophidae; genus Electrona; species Electrona antarctica. The sequence continues at coordinate 4,940 of NW_027637529.1, forward strand.
CTTCAAAACTAGACACTCTGCAGGCCTATAAGCTTGGCTGGGGGCAGAGAAGCAGAGTCTGAGCAGCTACAGGAAGGATGGAGGGGTTCAGACAAGGTTTTCCAACTCCGTGCCTAAATGTCACTTTCACAGCGAAATAAGCCCAGTTTGGCCCTGTTCACTTTTGCTTAGCAGAGTCTGTATCTTCAAAACTAGACACTCTGCAGGCCTATAAGCTTGGCTGGGGGCAGAGAAGCAGAGTCTGAGCAGCTACAGGAAGGATGGAGGGGTTCAGACAAGGTTTTCCAACTCCGTGCCTAAATGTCACTTTCACAGCGAAATAAGCCCAGTTTGGCCCTGTTCACTTTTGCTTAGCAGAGTCTGTATCTTCAAAACTAGACACTCTGCAGGCCTATAAGCTTGGCTGGGGGCAGAGAAGCAGAGTCTGAGCAGCTACAGGAAGGATGGAGGGGTTCAGACAAGGTTTTCCAACTCCGTGCCTAAATGTCACTTTCACAGCGAAATAAGCCCAGTTTGGCCCTGTTCACTTTTGCTTAGCAGAGTCTGTATCTTCAAAACTAGACACTCTGCAGGCCTATAAGCTTGGCTGGGGGCAGAGAAGCAGAGTCTGAGCAGCTACAGGAAGGATGGAGGGGTTCAGACAAGGTTTTCCAACTCCGTGCCTAAATGTCACTTTCACAGCGAAATAAGCCCAGTTTGGCCCTGTTCACTTTTGCTTAGCAGAGTCTGTATCTTCAAAACTAGACACTCTGCAGGCCTATAAGCTTGGCTGGGGGCAGAGAAGCAGAGTCTGAGCAGCTACAGGAAGGATGGAGGGGTTCAGACAAGGTTTTCCAACTCCGTGCCTAAATGTCACTTTCACAGCGAAATAAGCCCAGTTTGGCCCTGTTCACTTTTGCTTAGCAGAGTCTGTATCTTCAAAACTAGACACTCTGCAGGCCTATAAGCTTGGCTGGGGGCAGAGAAGCAGAGTCTGAGCAGCTACAGGAAGGATGGAGGGGTTCAGACAAGGTTTTCCAACTCCGTGCCTAAATGTCACTTTCACAGCGAAATAAGCCCAGTTTGGCCCTGTTCACTTTTGCTTAGCAGAGTCTGTATCTTCAAAACTAGACACTCTGCAGGCCTATAAGCTTGGCTGGGGGCAGAGAAGCAGAGTCTGAGCAGCTACAGGAAGGATGGAGGGGTTCAGACAAGGTTTCCAATATCAGCATCAGCCCAATATCAGCATCAGCCCAATATCAGCATCAGCCCAATATCAGCATCAGCCCAATATCAGCATCAGCCCAATATCAGCATCAGCCCAATATCAGCATCAGCCCAATATCAGCATCAGCCCAATATCAGCATCAGCCCAATATCAGCATCAGCCCAATATCAGCATCAGCCCAATATCAGCATCAGCCCAATATCAGCATCAGCCCAATATCAGCATCAGCCCAATATCAGCATCAGCCCAATATCAGCATCAGCCCAATATCAGCATCAGCCCAATATCAGCATCAGCCCAATATCAGCATCAGCCCAATATCAGCATCAGCCCAATATCAGCATCAGCCCAATATCAGCATCAGCCCAATATCAGCATCAGCCCAATATCAGCATCAGCCCAATATCAGCATCAGCCCAATATCAGCATCAGCCCAATATCAGCATCAGCCCAATATCAGCATCAGCCCAATATCAGCATCAGCCCAATATCAGCATCAGCCCAATATCAGCATCAGCCCAATATCAGCATCAGCCCAATATCAGCATCAGCCCAATATCAGCATCAGCCCAATATCAGCATCAGCCCAATATCAGCATCAGCCCAATATCAGCATCAGCCCAATATCAGCATCAGCCCAATATCAGCATCAGCCCAATATCAGCATCAGCCCAATATCAGCATCAGCCCAATATCAGCATCAGCCCAATATCAGCATCAGCCCAATATCAGCATCAGCCCAATATCAGCATCAGCCCAATATCAGCATCAGCCCAATATCAGCATCAGCCCAATATCAGCATCAGCCCAATATCAGCATCAGCCCAATATCAGCATCAGCCCAATATCAGCATCAGCCCAATATCAGCATCAGCCCAATATCAGCATCAGCCCTAGACACTCTGCAGGCCTATAAGCTTGGCTGGGGGCAGAGAAGCAGCCCAATATGATATAATATCAGCTGATGCTGATATTGGGCTGATGCTGATATTGGGCTGATGCTGATATTGGGCTGATGCTGATATTGGGCTGATGCTGATATTGGGCTGATGCTGATATTGGGCTGATGCTGATATTGGGCTGATGCTGATATTGGGCTGATGCTGATATTGGGCTGATGCTGATATTGGGCTGATGCTGATATTGGGCTGATGCTGATATTGGGCTGATGCTGATATTGGGCTGATGCTGATATTGGGCTGATGCTGATATTGGGCTGATGCTGATATTGGGCTGATGCTGATATTGGGCTGATGCTGATATTGGGCTGATGCTGATATTGGGCTGATGCTGATATTGGGCTGATGCTGATATTGGGCTGATGCTGATATTGGGCTGATGCTGATATTGGGCT
>NW_027637529.1:10000-33679 GCF_951216825.1 Electrona antarctica
AGACTCTAAAGTAAGGGGCAGGGCGAGTGGAGGAAAAATGGTAGGACATGTGGGTGTGTAAGATCCTCAAAGGTCACATTCCGATTTTCCTTATCTGAGCTTACTCCTTCGCATGGCCCACCAAATCTCCCACTCACTAGGATGAACTTGAGCATAGGGCAATACTAAGAGATGATAATACTAAAATAATCATCTCACGCCATCTGGAGCGTGCGCCCTTCGGGCGCATGGTGATACTAAGAGAAATGTGCCAATCTAAAGTACCTATTGCGAGGTAAATGCAAAGGGGAGCGATGAGAACTCCCCTATAATAAGGAGGGAAATGAAAGGACTTTTGCTTGACGTCCTGGTTGGGTTGGGATTTAAATAAACCTAATCCGATTGTAAGGCAGTGTGAGAATATCAGATATGAGGATTCTTCTTTCACCCTATCAGGAGCGTGCGCCCTTCAGGAGCACGGCGATACTCAGAGGAATGTGCCCATCTAAAGTATTACGAGGTGAAGGTGAGGGGGAACAGTGAGAATTCTCCTATGATAAGGAGGGAAATGAAAGGGCTATTGCCTACCGTCCTGGTTGGGTTTAGGATTTAAACCCACCTAATCTGAATGTAAGGCGGGAGGCATACTAAGGTCCGACGGGGCATTGGTACGATATGCGTCCGCACCTCGGACCAGCGCCTGCTCCCGTGCTTGCGGTTATGGTTTAGGTTAGGGGTTAGGGGTATCGGATCAATGAATCATCGGACCAAACACATGTACCCATGTAAGGCAGTGTGATGATTGAGTGAGTGGTTCCTTTATAGAGAGCAATACCTACTGCTTGGTGTGTGAGAGAACGGTCCTCCATTTTTGTCTAATTTCTGTCTCAGACTAATCCAATGATGTAAGGTAAGGAATCCAAACCATCATCCGTTTGAAAAGGTGAAAAAGCGCTTGTCTATATGCTTTTAGAAGGTGCCACTCTAAAGTCCTACGAGGTTAACGCAAGGGGGAGTAGTGAGACTTCCCCATATATTAAGAGGGAAAGGAAAGGACTCTTGCTTACCGTTACAGTTTGGTTTAGGATTAAATACACCTAATCCAAACAGACGGCAGTGGGATGATTGAACGTGAGGGGGAGCAGTGATAATTTCCCATATATAAGAGGGAAATGAGAGGACTCTTGCTTACCGTTACAGTTTGGTTTAGGATTAAATACACCCAATCCAAACAGACGGCAGTGGGATGATTGAACGTGAGGGGGAGCAGTGATAATTTCCCATATATAAGAGGGAAATGAGAGGACTCTTGCTTACCGTTACAGTTTGGTTTAGGATTAAATACACCTAATTCAAACAGACGGCAGTGGGATGATTGAACGTGAGGGGGAGCAGTGATAATTTCCCATATATAAGAGGGAAATGAGAGGACTCTTGCTTACCGTTATGGTTTGGTTCAGGATATAAATACACCTGGTCCAAACAGGAGGCAGTGTGATGATTGAGTGAGTGATTCCATTCTGGAGAGCAAGATACAAGGTACAAGATATTGTGTTATTAAGGAGTCATAATGCCACAGTGTAAGCCACTTGCCCATTGAGGAGTCTACATACAAGGTGCAGCATTCACAACTAGTCCAATTATGGAAGGTAGGTAGGAGAGAGAGGTAATTATTAATACTACAAGAAAGATAGTTTCCAAAGCGGCAGGATATCCTGAGAGGGTATAGTAAATTGAAGAACTGGTCAGCTCTATGTCCGTGGAAATAAGGTTGGGCTATCATGAGGAAGGGAAGTCTAATTTTTTTAAAAAATAGGACCACGGAGATAGAGTCTCCAGACGTTTATAAGGTCAAATAAGTTGTCAATTTCGGAAAAACATCGTCAGTAGATTCTGCTCGAGATGGGAATGGATGTTTCTGGCCATGGAATCTAGACACCCTAACCCATATTAATCGAGCTTTGCCCACCCAGAGAGACGCCTCAACTCTGGGTGTGTTTTCCGTAATTCAATCAGGCATATTATGGGAGCTTTTTTGGCAAGGAGGGGAGCCTTAAGGCGAGATAGATAGTGAAAACAGGGAGGTCATATGGGAAGGAAACAGGGTGAACATCACAAGGGCACAGCAGGTGAGTAAGGATGAATAGGTGTTTGTCTATGGGATAGAGAAGATAATAATAACGGAGAGTTGGTACTACTGGGTGACAGGCGGAAACGGCCACTGGTCTAAGGACAGTTCTTAAATAATCTGAGGCGTGCCGCAGGCACGCGGCTACACTCCGAGGAGCATGCCAGCAAACGGATATGGGCAGGGTCTCTGTGACATGAGGGAAGGCAGTAGGACTATCTCCAGGAGGGCAAGTGCTTCTGCTTGCGGTTAAGGTCAGGTTGGGATTCAGAGAGACCTAGTCCCATTTTGGACCAAACCTACGAGAGGTTAAGGAGGACACTCCATATATGGAGAGGGAAGGAAAACTGGCACTTCCTAGGTGCGGTTAGGGTCAGGGATAGGAAATTAGTGTGACGGCCAGGCTATAACAGGGGCATAAACACTAGACTTCCATAATCTAAAGTGTGCCTGAGTAAGGATGAATGGGTGTTTGTCTATGGGATAGAAGGGATAATAACTAAGGACAGTTCTTAAATAATCTGGAGCGTGCCGCAGGCACGCGGCTACACTCCGAGGAGCATGCCAGCAAACGGATATGGGCAGGGTCTCTATGTCATGAGGGGAGGCGGAGGACACTCCATATATGGAGAGGGAAAGGAAACTAGCACTTCCTGGGTGCGGTTAGGGTCAGGGACAGGAAACCAGTGTGGCAGCCAGGCTATAACAGGGGCATAAACACTAGACCTAAATAATCTAAAGTGTGCCTGAGTAAGGATGAATGGGTGTTTGTCTATGGGATAGAAGGGATAATGACTAAGGACAGTTCCTAACTAATCTGAAGCGTGCCGTAGGCACGCGGCGCCCCTCCGAGGAGCACGCCAGCACACGGATATGGGCAGGGTCTCTATGTCATGAGGGGAGGCGGAGGACTACCTCCAGGAGGGCAAGGGCTTCTGCTTGCGGTTAAGGTAAGGTTTGGGATTCAGAGAGACCTAGTCCCATTTTAGACCATACCTGAGAGGTTAAGGAGGACACTCCATATATGGAGAGGGAAAGGAAACTAGCACTGCCTGGGTGCGGTTAGGGTCAGGGATGGGAAATTAGGGAGGCGCCTAGAACTAGTCCTAGGGTCTACTAAGGCTAAGAGTATAGGGGGAAAAAAAATAATGATAATAATGGAATAAGGGGAACATGTCTAGTAGATCGACCGAAGGTCACAACACTTTGACCTCGTGAACTCACCTCTGGAGCGCGAATCGATCAAACAATGTGGTGGCGCGGGAAACCTGCAGGTCTGGACCAGAGGGCGGGTCAGAGGAGGGGTGGATGACCAGCTACTGTCAGGTAACGCGCCCTTAGGGAGGGTCGACAAGTAAAGGCAGCTTAAGGAATTGAGATGAGACAACACGGGCAACCCCCTGTGTGCAGCCGCATGGGGCACGGGAATGCCAGGCAGGAGCTAAGACAAGTACCAACCCTAGTCCGAATATAATATATATAAGCCATACACTGTACATTATATATTACAATGGTAGGTTTTTGACCGTCCGGTCATGGGGGAGAGGGAAAATAATAATAATAATGACAATGAGAATAATAATAATATAATAATAATGATAATAATAATGAGGTGATGATGAAGGGCCTAATGGATGCAGCACAGAAATAGTAGGAAGGTCAAAATGACTGAAGATGGCCCTAATAATGCCAAAAACTCTACCCGGTGAAACCCAGAAAGGGGTATCTCCCAAGGAGCTTTATTTAGATAATCCAACCAAGGCTTTAGGGCCAATGAAGCTTTTTCCACAGCTATTGTAATGGAAATGCAAGGGCAAGAACGTTTGTAGATTGTCTAACAGGTGATCTGGAGGAGGGTGAATCCTCCATTTTGAAAGCTAGGTAGGGACCCCAGTCTCATGGAGGAGACCCTCTCAAAAGGAATTATATTTAAGGACAATGAAAGGTAAATACAAGGGGTCTAATGGGGAGACCTAATTAAGAGCATTAGGGTTAGGGGGTTAGGGTTAGGGTTAGGGTTAGGGTTAGGGTTAGGGTTAGGGTTAGGGTTAGGGTTAGGGTTAGGGTTAGGGTTAGGGTTAGGGTTAGGGTTAGGGTTAGGGTTAGGGTTAGGGTTAGGGTTAGGGGGTTAGGGTTAGGGTTAGGGTTAGGGTTAGGGTTAGGGTTAGGGTTAGGGTTAGGGTTAGGGTTAGGGTTAGGGTTAGGGTTAGGGTTAGGGTTAGGGTTAGGGTTAGGGTTAGGGGTTAGGGTTAGGGTTAGGGTTAGGGTTAGGGTTAGGGTTAGGGTTAGGGTTAGGGTTAGGGTTAGGGTTAGGGTTAGGGTTAGGGTTAGGGTTAGGGTTAGGTAATAGGGGTTCGTAAGATAACCGGACACTGGCCGGTTAGGCCGGTTAGCCTCTGAAAGTCCGACAAACAAGTATGATGCATCAAAAATTGCGTAATTGCGCACTGAGTCGTAATCTGTTGGTCCCGTTGATATCGGACATCCCCCGCGGCAACAGCGCCCCCCTTTGTCGGCCCTATAAACCCCATGTTAACGAAAAAAATAGATCGCTCCGAAACTTTGTCTACCCCCCCTAAGTAGGCCACTGCGAAGCCATAACAGACCTTGGTTTTTCTCTAAAATGACCAGAAGGGGGCGCAACAGCGAAATAAAACCTTGTTTTCTGGTTACGGAGCCTAAGGGGGCGTGGCATGTGTTAATTGACCACGCCTACCCCCCCTAAGTGAAGTATTGCGCATCTTTTGGTATGACCCCCATGTCTGTACGACCTCGGGAAGTGGTACTTATGATGGAACCCGGAAGTGTTTTGACACTTAGTAGTTTTTGGGGGTTTTTTTCTTTTTTTTTTTCTTGCGGGGAAACTAGTTAGGAGCACGTTTCGGGCGATTTGGAGTTGAATGGTGGTAATATGTGGCGACATATTTTTGGGTCCCTAAGCTTAGTTAGGGCTGGCACTTAGTGTTTTAAAAAAAGTGTAATCATGATTTTTTTTTTTAAAGTCAAGGGGTATGTATTCTGACTTACTTTTTGACGCTGATTCCAAATCTGGTGGTTTCGTCACTCCCCGACCCTTGGAAAGTGGTGTAAATGTTCGCCAAAGTCCCCAAAAATGTATGTTAGACATGGGTTAAGGTTAGGTTTAGGTGTGCTGCCCCGTGGGAGGTTAGGTTTAGGTTGAGGGTTTGAGATAGGTTGTAGTTGTTAGTTAGACATGGGTTAAGGTTAGGTTTAGGTGTGCTGCCCCGTGGGAGGTTAGGTTTAGGTTGAGGGTTTGAGATAGGTTGTAATTGTTAGTTAGACATGGGTTAAGGTTAGGTTTAGGTGTGCTGCCCCGTGGGAGGTTAGGTTTAGGTTGAGGGTTTGAGATAGGTTGTAGTTGTTAGTTAGACATGGGTTAAGGTTAGGTTTAGGTGTGCTGCCCCGTGGGAGGTTAGGTTTAGGTTGAGGGTTTGAGATAGGTTCTAGTTGTAGGTATAATGATTAATGACAAGGGTTTTTTTTTTTTTTTTTCTTTTTTGGGTTTGGTTTTATTTTCTTTTTTTTCCTTTTTTTTTTTTTTCCCTTTTTTTTCTTTTTTTTTCTTTTTTTTTGACAATTCCCCTTAACTAATTCGGTGATGCTGAGTCGATTGGTGTAAGTCCCGAGTGGCTACGACACTTAGAAGTGGGTGAAATGGCCCTTTAAACGTCCAAAATTGTGCAAAAAATGCGTAGAAAGAGAACTAAACAATTTCTTTCAACCGGACCAATTCCATTAAATCCAGCGTGAAAACGTGAGTCAGAGTAAGTAGTTTTGAAAAACAAAAAAAAATATTTGTGTTTGTGGGGTAAGAAAAACGTGTCTAAAAAAAGATGTAAAATATGTACAAGTGTCGTAGAGACTTGAAACCAGTTCCATTGGATTCCCCATGCGTCAGACATGGATAAACACCCTTTGTTTTTTTAAAATAGGTTATTCCCTTCCGAGAATAGCGTTAAAGGGTCTCTTCGGCCTCCAAAGGTCACGGTTACTGTTACGGTGACCTTTGGACAGTTCCCAGTGTCATAGAAACTCAGGACCAAGTTTATTGGATTCGGCTGGATGAGACGAATAAGAATTTGTCCTGCTCAAAACAAACGGACAAATTTTGGATTTTTAATGGATTTTAACGCGTTGAAGGTCATCAACAATCCAATTCTTTAAAGATTCCTATAAATACACCCCCCCCTCCTATTTTAAGTAAGGGAAATCTAATGGTGCTGGTTTTAAATGTGTAGCTCACTTAGAAATGGGTGAAATTACTGTTTGAATGTTTCAAAAATTCATAATGTCATGAATTTACGTAATCTTTTCCCAAGACTTGTTCTACCCCCACTAAATCAATAGCGCTGAATCCGAATATGTAGGTTATATTGCGATTCAACAACAGGAAGTACCTTAATTGGCTGCTAATTGGCTAAAACGGTATCTTCTGGTAGGAATGTCGCAGAGGGCTGAAACTTATATTAAAATGTTCGTCTCTGAAAGTTCTATAACACCCCCAAAGATGGGCTCCTAATACATTTTCCCCATGGAAATAAGCCCCTAAGAAGCTAGGAAATAACAGATCTACAAGTCCACAGAGAATTACACTAGGAACGCCAGGATTTTGGCTACCCCACCTAAATCATATGCGCTGAGTTTGAATATACAAGAAGTTTTTAAATCGGACAACGGGAAGTGCCTTAACATCTACTTCCGGTGGTGTGTTTTGTGTTTTTTTGTGTGTTATGGATGTTATTTTGCTCCAAAGTATTTTTTCCCATAAAGAACTCATAAATTACGGCCTGACCACGAAACACTGACCCTTAATACTTTATAGTGATTTTAGGAAAAAGTCCAGACTTCTAGACCCTGTGACATCGCGTAGGAAGGTCGCACAGAAACGTGACACCCCTCCACACGATCATCTTGAGGAGCTTAATACGGCCATATAAGTGTGGTCCCACGAAAATTGTCCTAGGAGAAGCTTCTTCCAAAAAGTTCTCTTCCAAGGTCCTGTTAGCAGTATACCCCCTATGTATGTCGCTCAAACTGGCAACCTCAGGAAAGAAGTGTCGTACAGGAATGAGACACATATCCACGTGTTCGTCTCTCGGAGCTCTACAACATATCCGAAGATGGGCCTCTGACGTCACTTCCCCTTGGTTTTATAGCCCCTAGAAGGCTAAACATCAACTTTGTGTAGGAGTGTCGTACGGAAATGAGAGACATGTCAAATTGTTCGTCCTGACAAGCTATACAACATACTAAAAGATGGGCCCCTAATGACCAAGGGTTTTTGACTTAGAGGCCTTATAGAGGTTAGAGGAAGAAGAAAAAATGTTTTTTCTACAGGACCAATTTCAATAAATCCAGCATGAAAAAGTGAGTCAGGGTAGGTAGTCTTTGAAAAAAAAAAAATTTATTTGTGTTTGTGGGGTAAGAAAAACGTGTCTAAAAAAATATGTAAAATATTTACAAGTGTCGTAGAGACTTGAAACCAGTTCCATTGGATTCCCCATGCGTCAGACATGGATAAACACCCTTTGTTTTCTTAAAATAGGTTATTCCCTTCCGAGAATAGCGTTAAAGGGTTTCTTCGGCCTCCAAAGGTCACGGTTACTGTTACGGTGACCTTTGGACAGTTCCCAGTGTCATAGAAACTCAGGACCAAGTTCCTTGGATTTGGCTGGATGAGACGAATAAGAATTTGTCCTGCTCAAAACAAACGGACCAATTTTGGAATTTTAATGGATTTTAACGCGTTGCAGGGCAGCAACAATCCAATTTTTTAAAGATTCCTATAAATACACTCTCCCCCCCTATTTCAAGTAAGGGAAAACTAATGGTGCTGGTTTTAAATGTGTAGCTGACTTAGAAATGGGTTAAATTACTGTTTGAAAGTTTAAAAAATTCATAATGTTGTGAATTTACGTCATGTTTTTCCAAGACTTGTTGTACCCCCACTAAATCAATAGCGCTGAATCCGAAAATGTAGGTTATATTGCGAGTCACCAACAGGAAGTACCTTAATTGGCTGCTAATTGGCTAAAACGGTATCTTCTGGTAGGAATGTCGCAGAGGACTGAAAATTATATTAAAATGTTCATCTCGGAAAGTTATATAAGACTCCCAAAGATGGGCCCCTAATACAATTTCCCCATGGAAATAAAGCCCCATAAGTAGCTAGGGAATAACAGATCTACAAGACCACAAAGGATTACACTAGGAACGCCAGGATTTTGGCTACCCCCCCTAAATCATATGCACTGAGTTTGAATATGCAGGAATTTAGGGTTAGGGTTAGGTTTAGGTGTGCTGCCCCGTGGGAGGTTAGGTTTAGGTTGAGGGTTTGAGATAGGTTGTAATTGTTAGTTAGACATGGGTTAAGGTTAGGTTTAGGTGTGCTGCCCCGTGGGAGGTTAGGTTTAGGTTGAGGGTTTGAGATAGGTTGTAGTTGTTAGTTAGACATGGGTTAAGGTTAGGTTTAGGTGTGCTGCCCCGTGGGAGGTTAGGTTTAGGTTGAGGGTTTGAGATAGGTTGTAGTTGTTAGTTAGACATGGGTTAAGGTTAGGTTTAGGTGTGCTGCCCCGTGGGAGGTTAGGTTTAGGTTGAGGGTTTGAGATAGGTTCTAGTTGTAGGTCTAATGATTAATGACAAGGGTTTTTTTTTTTTTTTTTTTTTGGGTTTGGTTTTTTTTCTTTTTTTTTCTTTTTTTTCCTTTTTTTTTTTTTTTTTTTTTTTTTCTTTTTTCCCTGTTTTTTCTTTTTTTTTCTTTTTTTTTGACACTTCCCCTTAACTAATTCGGTGACGCTGAGTCGATTGGTGTAAGTCCCGAGTGTCTACGACACTTAGAAGTGGGTGAAATGGCCCTTTAAACGTCCAAAATTGTGCAGAAAATGCGTAGAAAGAGAACTAAACAATTTCTTTCAACCGGACCAATTCCATTAAATCCAGCGTGAAAACGTGAGTCAGAGTAAGTAGTTTTGAAAAACAAAAAAAAATATTTGTGTTTGTGGGGTAAGAAAAACGTGTCTAAAAAAAGATGTAAAATATGTACAAGTGTCGTAGAGACTTGAAACCAGTTCCATTGGATTCCCCATGCGTCAGACATGGATAAACACCCTTTGTTTTTTTAAAATAGGTTATTCCCTTCCGAGAATAGCGTTAAAGGGTCTCTTCGGCCTCCAAAGGTCACGGTTACTGTTACGGTGACCTTTGGACAGTTCCCAGTGTCATAGAAACTCAGGACCAAGTTTATTGGATTCGGCTGGATGAGACGAATAAGAATTTGTCCTGCTCAAAACAAACGGACAAATTTTGGATTTTTAATGGATTTTAACGCGTTGAAGGTCATCAACAATCCAATTCTTTAAAGATTCCTATAAATACACCCCCCCCTCCTATTTTAAGTAAGGGAAATCTAATGGTGCTGGTTTTAAATGTGTAGCTCACTTAGAAATGGGTGAAATTACTGTTTGAATGTTTCAAAAATTCATAATGTCATGAATTTACGTAATCCTTTCCCAAGACTTGTTCTACCCCCACTAAATCAATAGCGCTGAATCCGAATATGTAGGTTATATTGCGATTCAACAACAGGAAGTACCTTAATTGGCTGCTAATTGGCTAAAACGGTATCTTCTGGTAGGAATGTCGCAGAGGGCTGAAACTTATATTAAAATGTTCGTCTCTGAAAGTTCTATAACACCCCCAAAGATGGGCTCCTAATACATTTTCCCCATGGAAATAAGCCCCTAAGAAGCTAGGAAATAACAGATCTACAAGTCCACAGAGAATTACACTAGGAACGCCAGGATTTTGGCTACCCCACCTAAATCATATGCGCTGAGTTTGAATATACAAGAATGTTATGGATGTTATTTTGCTCCAAAGTATTTTTTCCCATAAAGAACTCATAAATTACGGCCTGACCACGAAACACTGACCCTTAATACTTTATAGTGATTTTAGGAAAAAGTCCAGACTTCTAGACCCTGTGACATCGCGTAGGAAGGTCGCACAGAAACGTGACACCCCTCCACACGATCATCTTGAGGAGCTTAATACGGCCATATAAGTGTGGTCCCACGAAAATTGTCCTAGGAGAAGCTTCTTCCAAAAAGTTCTCTTCCAAGGTCCTGTTAGCAGTATACCCCCTATGTATGTCGCTCAAACTGGCAACCTCAGGAAAGAAGTGTCGTACAGGAATGAGACACATATCCACGTGTTCGTCTCTCGGAGCTCTACAACATATCCGAAGATGGGCCTCTGACGTCACTTCCCCTTGGTTTTATAGCCCCTAGAAGGCTAAACATCAACTTTGTGTAGGAGTGTCGTACGGAAATGAGAGACATGTCAAATTGTTCGTCCTGACAAGCTATACAACATACTAAAAGATGGGCCCCTAATGACCAAGGGTTTTTGACTTAGAGGCCTTATAGAGGTTAGAGGAAGAAGAAAAAATGTTTTTTCTACAGGACCAATTTCAATAAATCCAGCATGAAAAAGTGAGTCAGGGTAGGTAGTCTTTGAAAAAAAAAATTTTTATTTGTGTTTGTGGGGTAAGAAAAACGTGTCTAAAAAAATATGTAAAATATTTACAAGTGTCGTAGAGACTTGAAACCAGTTCCATTGGATTCCCCATGCGTCAGACATGGATAAACACCCTTTGTTTTCTTAAAATAGGTTATTCCCTTCCGAGAATAGCGTTAAAGGGTTTCTTCGGCCTCCAAAGGTTCCCAGTGTCATAGAAACTCAGGACCAAGTTCCTTGGATTTGGCTGGATGAGACGAATAAGAATTTGTCCTGCTCAAAACAAACGGACCAATTTTGGAATTTTAATGGATTTTAACGCGTTGCAGGGCAGCAACAATCCAATTTTTTAAAGATTCCTATAAATACACTCTCCCCCCCTATTTCAAGTAAGGGAAAACTAATGGTGCTGGTTTTAAATGTGTAGCTGACTTAGAAATGGGTTAAATTACTGTTTGAAAGTTTAAAAAATTCATAATGTTGTGAATTTACGTCATGTTTTTCCAAGACTTGTTGTACCCCCACTAAATCAATAGCGCTGAATCCGAAAATGTAGGTTATATTGCGAGTCACCAACAGGAAGTACCTTAATTGGCTGCTAATTGGCTAAAACGGTATCTTCTGGTAGGAATGTCGCAGAGGACTGAAAATTATATTAAAATGTTCATCTCGGAAAGTTATATAAGACTCCCAAAGATGGGCCCCTAATACAATTTCCCCATGGAAATAAAGCCCCATAAGTAGCTAGGGAATAACAGATCTACAAGACCACAAAGGATTACACTAGGAACGCCAGGATTTTGGCTACCCCCCCTAAATCATATGCACTGAGTTTGAATATGCAGGAATTTAGGGTTAGGGTTAGGTTTAGGTGTGCTGCCCCGTGGGAGGTTAGGTTTAGGTTGAGGGTTTGAGATAGGTTGTAATTGTTAGTTAGACATGGGTTAAGGTTAGGTTTAGGTGTGCTGCCCCGTGGGAGGTTAGGTTTAGGTTGAGGGTTTGAGATAGGTTGTAGTTGTTAGTTAGACATGGGTTAAGGTTAGGTTTAGGTGTGCTGCCCCGTGGGAGGTTAGGTTTAGGTTGAGGGTTTGAGATAGGTTGTAGTTGTTAGTTAGACATGGGTTAAGGTTAGGTTTAGGTGTGCTGCCCCGTGGGAGGTTAGGTTTAGGTTGAGGGTTAGGGTTAGGGTTAGGGTTAGGGTTAGGGTTAGGGTTAGGGTTAGGGTTAGGGTTAGGGTTAGGGTTAGGGTTAGGGTTAGGGTTAGGGTTAGGGTTAGGGTTAGGGTTAGGGTTAGGGTTAGGGTTAGGGTTAGGGTTAGGGTTAGGGTTAGGGTTAGGTAATAGGGGTTCGTAAGATAACCGGACACTGGCCGGTTAGGCCGGTTAGCCTCTGAAAGTCCGACAAACAAGTATGATGCATCAAAAATTGCGTAATTGCGCACTGAGTCGTAATCTGTTGGTCCCGTTGATATAGGACATCCCCCGCGGCAACAGCGCCCCCCTTTGTCGGCCCTATAAACCCCATGTTAACGAAAAAAATAGATCGCTCCGAAACTTTGTCTACCCCCCCTAAGTAGGCCACTGCGAAGCCATAACAGACCTTGGTTTTTCTCTAAAATGCCCAGAAGGGGGCGCAACAGCGAAATAAAACCTTGTTTCCTGGTTACGGAGCCTAAGGGGGCGTGGCATGTGTTAATTGACCACGCCTACCCCCCCTAAGTGAAGTATTGCGCATCTTTTGGTATGACCCCCATGTCTGTACGACCTCGGGAAGTGGTACTTATGATGGAACCCGGAAGTGTTTTGACACTTAGTAGTTTTTGGGGGTTTTTTTCTTTTATTTTTTTCTTGCGGGGAAACTAGTTAGGAGCACGTTTCGGGCGATTTGGAGTTGAACGGTGGTAATATGTGGCGACATATTTTTGGGTCCCTAAGCTTAGTTAGGGCTGGCACTTAGTGTTTTAAAAAAAGTGTAATCATGATTTCTTTTTTTTAAAGTCAAGGGGTATGTATTCTGACTTACTTTTTGACGCTGATTCCAAATCTGGTGGTTTCGTCACTCCCCGACCCTTGGAAAGTGGTGTAAATGTTCGCCAAAGTCCCCAAAAATGTATGTTAGACATGGGTTAAGGTTAGGTTTAGGTGTGCTGCCCCGTGGGAGGTTAGGTTTAGGTTGAGGGTTTGAGATAGGTTGTAGTTGTTAGTTAGACATGGGTTAAGGTTAGGTTTAGGTTAGGGTTAGGGTTAGGGTTAGGGTTAGGGTTAGGGTTAGGGTTAGGGTTAGGGTTAGGGTTAGGGTTAGGGTTAGGGTTAGGGTTAGGGTTAGGGTTAGGGTTAGGGTTAGGGTTAGGGTTAGGGTTAGGGTTAGGGTTAGGGTTAGGGTTAGGGTTAGGGTTAGGGTTAGGGTTAGGGTTAGGGTTAGGGTTAGGGTTAGGGTTAGGGTTAGGGTTAGGGTTAGGGTTAGGGTTAGGGTTAGGGTTAGGGTTAGGGTTAGGGTTAGGGTTAGGGTTAGGGTTAGGTAATAGGGGTTCGTAAGATAACCGGACACTGGCCGGTTAGGCCGGTTAGCCTCTGAAAGTCCGACAAACAAGTATGATGCATCAAAAATTGCGTAATTGCGCACTGAGTCGTAATCTGTTGGTCCCGTTGATATAGGACATCCCCCGCGGCAACAGCGCCCCCCTTTGTCGGCCCTATAAACCCCATGTTAACGAAAAAAATAGATCGCTCCGAAACTTTGTCTACCCCCCCTAAGTAGGCCACTGCGAAGCCATAACAGACCTTGGTTTTTCTCTAAAATGCCCAGAAGGGGGCGCAACAGCGAAATAAAACCTTGTTTCCTGGTTACGGAGCCTAAGGGGGCGTGGCATGTGTTAATTGACCACGCCTACCCCCCCTAAGTGAAGTATTGCGCATCTTTTGGTATGACCCCCATGTCTGTACGACCTCGGGAAGTGGTACTTATGATGGAACCCGGAAGTGTTTTGACACTTAGTAGTTTTTGGGGGTTTTTTTCTTTTATTTTTTTCTTGCGGGGAAACTAGTTAGGAGCACGTTTCGGGCGATTTGGAGTTGAACGGTGGTAATATGTGGCGACATATTTTTGGGTCCCTAAGCTTAGTTAGGGCTGGCACTTAGTGTTTTAAAAAAAGTGTAATCATGATTTCTTTTTTTTAAAGTCAAGGGGTATGTATTCTGACTTACTTTTTGACGCTGATTCCAAATCTGGTGGTTTCGTCACTCCCCGACCCTTGGAAAGTGGTGTAAATGTTCGCCAAAGTCCCCAAAAATGTATGTTAGACATGGGTTAAGGTTAGGTTTAGGTGTGCTGCCCCGTGGGAGGTTAGGTTTAGGTTGAGGGTTTGAGATAGGTTGTAGTTGTTAGTTAGACATGGGTTAAGGTTAGGTTTAGGTTAGGGTTAGGGTTAGGGTTAGGGTTAGGGTTAGGGTTAGGGTTAGGGTTAGGGTTAGGGTTAGGGTTAGGGTTAGGGTTAGGGTTAGGGTTAGGGTTAGGGTTAGGGTTAGGGTTAGGGTTAGGGTTAGGGTTAGGGTTAGGGTTAGGGTTAGGGTTAGGGTTAGGGTTAGGGTTAGGGTTAGGGTTAGGGTTAGGGTTAGGGTTAGGGTTAGGGTTAGGGTTAGGGTTAGGGTTAGGGTTAGGGTTAGGGTTAGGGTTAGGGTTAGGGTTAGGGTTAGGGTTAGGGTTAGGGTTAGGTAATAGGGGTTCGTAAGATAACCGGACACTGGCCGGTTAGGCCGGTTAGCCTCTGAAAGTCCGACAAACAAGTATGATGCATCAAAAATTGCGTAATTGCGCACTGAGTCGTAATCTGTTGGTCCCGTTGATATAGGACATCCCCCGCGGCAACAGCGCCCCCCTTTGTCGGCCCTATAAACCCCATGTTAACGAAAAAAATAGATCGCTCCGAAACTTTGTCTACCCCCCCTAAGTAGGCCACTGCGAAGCCATAACAGACCTTGGTTTTTCTCTAAAATGCCCAGAAGGGGGCGCAACAGCGAAATAAAACCTTGTTTCCTGGTTACGGAGCCTAAGGGGGCGTGGCATGTGTTAATTGACCACGCCTACCCCCCCTAAGTGAAGTATTGCGCATCTTTTGGTATGACCCCCATGTCTGTACGACCTCGGGAAGTGGTACTTATGATGGAACCCGGAAGTGTTTTGACACTTAGTAGTTTTTGGGGGTTTTTTTCTTTTATTTTTTTCTTGCGGGGAAACTAGTTAGGAGCACGTTTCGGGCGATTTGGAGTTGAACGGTGGTAATATGTGGCGACATATTTTTGGGTCCCTAAGCTTAGTTAGGGCTGGCACTTAGTGTTTTAAAAAAAGTGTAATCATGATTTCTTTTTTTTAAAGTCAAGGGGTATGTATTCTGACTTACTTTTTGACGCTGATTCCAAATCTGGTGGTTTCGTCACTCCCCGACCCTTGGAAAGTGGTGTAAATGTTCGCCAAAGTCCCCAAAAATGTATGTTAGACATGGGTTAAGGTTAGGTTTAGGTGTGCTGCCCCGTGGGAGGTTAGGTTTAGGTTGAGGGTTTGAGATAGGTTGTAGTTGTTAGTTAGACATGGGTTAAGGTTAGGTTTAGGTTAGGGTTAGGGTTAGGGTTAGGGTTAGGGTTAGGGTTAGGGTTAGGGTTAGGGTTAGGGTTAGGGTTAGGGTTAGGGTTAGGGTTAGGGTTAGGGTTAGGGTTAGGGTTAGGGTTAGGGTTAGGGTTAGGGTTAGGGTTAGGTAATAGGGGTTCGTAAGATAACCGGACACTGGCCGGTTAGGCCGGTTAGCCTCTGAAAGTCCGACAAACAAGTATGATGCATCAAAAATTGCGTAATTGCGCACTGAGTCGTAATCTGTTGGTCCCGTTGATATAGGACATCCCCCGCGGCAACAGCGCCCCCCTTTGTCGGCCCTATAAACCCCATGTTAACGAAAAAGGGTTAGGGTTAGGGTTAGGGTTAGGGTTAGGGTTAGGGTTAGGGTTAGGGTTAGGGTTAGGGTTAGGGTTAGGGTTAGGGTTAGGGTTAGGGTTAGGGTTAGGGTTAGGGTTAGGGTTAGGGTTAGGGTTAGGGTTAGGGTTAGGGTTAGGGTTAGGGTTAGGGTTAGGGTTAGGGTTAGGGTTAGGGTTAGGGTTAGGGTTAGGGTTAGGGTTAGGGTTAGGGTTAGGGTTAGGGTTAGGGTTAGGGTTAGGGTTAGGGTTAGGGTTAGGGTTAGGGTTAGGGTTAGGGTTAGGGTTAGGGTTAGGGTTAGGGTTAGGGTTAGGGTTAGGGTTAGGGTTAGGGTTAGGGTTAGGGTTAGGGTTAGGGTTAGGGTTAGGGTTAGGGTTAGGGTTAGGGTTAGGGTTAGGGTTAGGGTTAGGGTTAGGGTTAGGGTTAGGGTTAGGGTTAGGGTTAGGGTTAGGGTTAGGGTTAGGGTTAGGGTTAGGGTTAGGGTTAGGGTTAGGGTTAGGGTTAGGGTTAGGGTTAGGGTTAGGGTTAGGGTTAGGGTTAGGGTTAGGGTTAGGGTTAGGGTTAGGGTTAGGGTTAGGGTTAGGGTTAGGGTTAGGGTTAGGGTTAGGGTTAGGGTTAGGGTTAGGGTTAGGGTTAGGGTTAGGGTTAGGGTTAGGGTTAGGGTTAGGGTTAGGGTTAGGGTTAGGGTTAGGGTTAGGGTTAGGGTTAGGGTTAGGGTTAGGGTTAGGGTTAGGGTTAGGGTTAGGGTTAGGGTTAGGGTTAGGGTTAGGGTTAGGGTTAGGGTTAGGGTTAGGGTTAGGGTTAGGGTTAGGGTTAGGGTTAGGGTTAGGGTTAGGGTTAGGGTTAGGGTTAGGGTTAGGGTTAGGGTTAGGGTTAGGGTTAGGGTTAGGGTTAGGGTTAGGGTTAGGGTTAGGGTTAGGGTTAGGGTTAGGGTTAGGGTTAGGGTTAGGGTTAGGGTTAGGGTTAGGGTTAGGGTTAGGGTTAGGGTTAGGGTTAGGGTTAGGGTTAGGGTTAGGGTTAGGGTTAGGGTTAGGGTTAGGGTTAGGGTTAGGGTTAGGGTTAGGGTTAGGGTTAGGGTTAGGGTTAGGGTTAGGGTTAGGGTTAGGGTTAGGGTTAGGGTTAGGGTTAGGGTTAGGGTTAGGGTTAGGGTTAGGGTTAGGGTTAGGGTTAGGGTTAGGGTTAGGGTTAGGGTTAGGGTTAGGGTTAGGGTTAGGGTTAGGGTTAGGGTTAGGGTTAGGGTTAGGGTTAGGGTTAGGGTTAGGGTTAGGGTTAGGGTTAGGGTTAGGGTTAGGGTTAGGGTTAGGGTTAGGGTTAGGGTTAGGGTTAGGGTTAGGGTTAGGGTTAGGGTTAGGGTTAGGGTTAGGGTTAGGGTTAGGGTTAGGGTTAGGGTTAGGGTTAGGGTTAGGGTTAGGGTTAGGGTTAGGGTTAGGGTTAGGGTTAGGGTTAGGGTTAGGGTTAGGGTTAGGGTTAGGGTTAGGGTTAGGGTTAGGGTTAGGGTTAGGGTTAGGGTTAGGGTTAGGGTTAGGGTTAGGGTTAGGGTTAGGGTTAGGGTTAGGGTTAGGGTTAGGGTTAGGGTTAGGGTTAGGGTTAGGGTTAGGGTTAGGGTTAGGGTTAGGGTTAGGGTTAGGGTTAGGGTTAGGGTTAGGGTTAGGGTTAGGGTTAGGGTTAGGGTTAGGGTTAGGGTTAGGGTTAGGGTTAGGGTTAGGGTTAGGGTTAGGGTTAGGGTTAGGGTTAGGGTTAGGGTTAGGGTTAGGGTTAGGGTTAGGGTTAGGGTTAGGGTTAGGGTTAGGGTTAGGGTTAGGGTTAGGGTTAGGGTTAGGGTTAGGGTTAGGGTTAGGGTTAGGGTTAGGGTTAGGGTTAGGGTTAGGGTTAGGGTTAGGGTTAGGGTTAGGGTTAGGGTTAGGGTTAGGGTTAGGGTTAGGGTTAGGGTTAGGGTTAGGGTTAGGGTTAGGGTTAGGGTTAGGGTTAGGGTTAGGGTTAGGGTTAGGGTTAGGGTTAGGGTTAGGGTTAGGGTTAGGGTTAGGGTTAGGGTTAGGGTTAGGGTTAGGGTTAGGGTTAGGGTTAGGGTTAGGGTTAGGGTTAGGGTTAGGGTTAGGGTTAGGGTTAGGGTTAGGGTTAGGGTTAGGGTTAGGGTTAGGGTTAGGGTTAGGGTTAGGGTTAGGGTTAGGGTTAGGGTTAGGGTTAGGGTTAGGGTTAGGGTTAGGGTTAGGGTTAGGGTTAGGGTTAGGGTTAGGGTTAGGGTTAGGGTTAGGGTTAGGGTTAGGGTTAGGGTTAGGGTTAGGGTTAGGGTTAGGGTTAGGGTTAGGGTTAGGGTTAGGGTTAGGGTTAGGGTTAGGGTTAGGGTTAGGGTTAGGGTTAGGGTTAGGGTTAGGGTTAGGGTTAGGGTTAGGGTTAGGGTTAGGGTTAGGGTTAGGGTTAGGGTTAGGGTTAGGGTTAGGGTTAGGGTTAGGGTTAGGGTTAGGGTTAGGGTTAGGGTTAGGGTTAGGGTTAGGGTTAGGGTTAGGGTTAGGGTTAGGGTTAGGGTTAGGGTTAGGGTTAGGGTTAGGGTTAGGGTTAGGGTTAGGGTTAGGGTTAGGGTTAGGGTTAGGGTTAGGGTTAGGGTTAGGGTTAGGGTTAGGGTTAGGGTTAGGGTTAGGGTTAGGGTTAGGGTTAGGGTTAGGGTTAGGGTTAGGGTTAGGGTTAGGGTTAGGGTTAGGGTTAGGGTTAGGGTTAGGGTTAGGGTTAGGGTTAGGGTTAGGGTTAGGGTTAGGGTTAGGGTTAGGGTTAGGGTTAGGGTTAGGGTTAGGGTTAGGGTTAGGGTTAGGGTTAGGGTTAGGGTTAGGGTTAGGGTTAGGGTTAGGGTTAGGGTTAGGGTTAGGGTTAGGGTTAGGGTTAGGGTTAGGGTTAGGGTTAGGGTTAGGGTTAGGGTTAGGGTTAGGGTTAGGGTTAGGGTTAGGGTTAGGGTTAGGGTTAGGGTTAGGGTTAGGGTTAGGGTTAGGGTTAGGGTTAGGGTTAGGGTTAGGGTTAGGGTTAGGGTTAGGGTTAGGGTTAGGGTTAGGGTTAGGGTTAGGGTTAGGGTTAGGGTTAGGGTTAGGGTTAGGGTTAGGGTTAGGGTTAGGGTTAGGGTTAGGGTTAGGGTTAGGGTTAGGGTTAGGGTTAGGGTTAGGGTTAGGGTTAGGGTTAGGGTTAGGGTTAGGGTTAGGGTTAGGGTTAGGGTTAGGGTTAGGGTTAGGGTTAGGGTTAGGGTTAGGGTTAGGGTTAGGGTTAGGGTTAGGGTTAGGGTTAGGGTTAGGGTTAGGGTTAGGGTTAGGGTTAGGGTTAGGGTTAGGGTTAGGGTTAGGGTTAGGGTTAGGGTTAGGGTTAGGGTTAGGGTTAGGGTTAGGGTTAGGGTTAGGGTTAGGGTTAGGGTTAGGGTTAGGGTTAGGGTTAGGGTTAGGGTTAGGGTTAGGGTTAGGGTTAGGGTTAGGGTTAGGGTTAGGGTTAGGGTTAGGGTTAGGGTTAGGGTTAGGGTTAGGGTTAGGGTTAGGGTTAGGGTTAGGGTTAGGGTTAGGGTTAGGGTTAGGGTTAGGGTTAGGGTTAGGGTTAGGGTTAGGGTTAGGGTTAGGGTTAGGGTTAGGGTTAGGGTTAGGGTTAGGGTTAGGGTTAGGGTTAGGGTTAGGGTTAGGGTTAGGGTTAGGGTTAGGGTTAGGGTTAGGGTTAGGGTTAGGGTTAGGGTTAGGGTTAGGGTTAGGGTTAGGGTTAGGGTTAGGGTTAGGGTTAGGGTTAGGGTTAGGGTTAGGGTTAGGGTTAGGGTTAGGGTTAGGGTTAGGGTTAGGGTTAGGGTTAGGGTTAGGGTTAGGGTTAGGGTTAGGGTTAGGGTTAGGGTTAGGGTTAGGGTTAGGGTTAGGGTTAGGGTTAGGGTTAGGGTTAGGGTTAGGGTTAGGGTTAGGGTTAGGGTTAGGGTTAGGGTTAGGGTTAGGGTTAGGGTTAGGGTTAGGGTTAGGGTTAGGGTTAGGGTTAGGGTTAGGGTTAGGGTTAGGGTTAGGGTTAGGGTTAGGGTTAGGGTTAGGGTTAGGGTTAGGGTTAGGGTTAGGGTTAGGGTTAGGGTTAGGGTTAGGGTTAGGGTTAGGGTTAGGGTTAGGGTTAGGGTTAGGGTTAGGGTTAGGGTTAGGGTTAGGGTTAGGGTTAGGGTTAGGGTTAGGGTTAGGGTTAGGGTTAGGGTTAGGGTTAGGGTTAGGGTTAGGGTTAGGGTTAGGGTTAGGGTTAGGGTTAGGGTTAGGGTTAGGGTTAGGGTTAGGGTTAGGGTTAGGGTTAGGGTTAGGGTTAGGGTTAGGGTTAGGGTTAGGGTTAGGGTTAGGGTTAGGGTTAGGGTTAGGGTTAGGGTTAGGGTTAGGGTTAGGGTTAGGGTTAGGGTTAGGGTTAGGGTTAGGGTTAGGGTTAGGGTTAGGGTTAGGGTTAGGGTTAGGGTTAGGGTTAGGGTTAGGGTTAGGGTTAGGGTTAGGGTTAGGGTTAGGGTTAGGGTTAGGGTTAGGGTTAGGGTTAGGGTTAGGGTTAGGGTTAGGGTTAGGGTTAGGGTTAGGGTTAGGGTTAGGGTTAGGGTTAGGGTTAGGGTTAGGGTTAGGGTTAGGGTTAGGGTTAGGGTTAGGGTTAGGGTTAGGGTTAGGGTTAGGGTTAGGGTTAGGGTTAGGGTTAGGGTTAGGGTTAGGGTTAGGGTTAGGGTTAGGGTTAGGGTTAGGGTTAGGGTTAGGGTTAGGGTTAGGGTTAGGGTTAGGGTTAGGGTTAGGGTTAGGGTTAGGGTTAGGGTTAGGGTTAGGGTTAGGGTTAGGGTTAGGGTTAGGGTTAGGGTTAGGGTTAGGGTTAGGGTTAGGGTTAGGGTTAGGGTTAGGGTTAGGGTTAGGGTTAGGGTTAGGGTTAGGGTTAGGGTTAGGGTTAGGGTTAGGGTTAGGGTTAGGGTTAGGGTTAGGGTTAGGGTTAGGGTTAGGGTTAGGGTTAGGGTTAGGGTTAGGGTTAGGGTTAGGGTTAGGGTTAGGGTTAGGGTTAGGGTTAGGGTTAGGGTTAGGGTTAGGGTTAGGGTTAGGGTTAGGGTTAGGGTTAGGGTTAGGGTTAGGGTTAGGGTTAGGGTTAGGGTTAGGGTTAGGGTTAGGGTTAGGGTTAGGGTTAGGGTTAGGGTTAGGGTTAGGGTTAGGGTTAGGGTTAGGGTTAGGGTTAGGGTTAGGGTTAGGGTTAGGGTTAGGGTTAGGGTTAGGGTTAGGGTTAGGGTTAGGGTTAGGGTTAGGGTTAGGGTTAGGGTTAGGGTTAGGGTTAGGGTTAGGGTTAGGGTTAGGGTTAGGGTTAGGGTTAGGGTTAGGGTTAGGGTTAGGGTTAGGGTTAGGGTTAGGGTTAGGGTTAGGGTTAGGGTTAGGGTTAGGGTTAGGGTTAGGGTTAGGGTTAGGGTTAGGGTTAGGGTTAGGGTTAGGGTTAGGGTTAGGGTTAGGGTTAGGGTTAGGGTTAGGGTTAGGGTTAGGGTTAGGGTTAGGGTTAGGGTTAGGGTTAGGGTTAGGGTTAGGGTTAGGGTTAGGGTTAGGGTTAGGGTTAGGGTTAGGGTTAGGGTTAGGGTTAGGGTTAGGGTTAGGGTTAGGGTTAGGGTTAGGGTTAGGGTTAGGGTTAGGGTTAGGGTTAGGGTTAGGGTTAGGGTTAGGGTTAGGGTTAGGGTTAGGGTTAGGGTTAGGGTTAGGGTTAGGGTTAGGGTTAGGGTTAGGGTTAGGGTTAGGGTTAGGGTTAGGGTTAGGGTTAGGGTTAGGGTTAGGGTTAGGGTTAGGGTTAGGGTTAGGGTTAGGGTTAGGGTTAGGGTTAGGGTTAGGGTTAGGGTTAGGGTTAGGGTTAGGGTTAGGGTTAGGGTTAGGGTTAGGGTTAGGGTTAGGGTTAGGGTTAGGGTTAGGGTTAGGGTTAGGGTTAGGGTTAGGGTTAGGGTTAGGGTTAGGGTTAGGGTTAGGGTTAGGGTTAGGGTTAGGGTTAGGGTTAGGGTTAGGGTTAGGGTTAGGGTTAGGGTTAGGGTTAGGGTTAGGGTTAGGGTTAGGGTTAGGGTTAGGGTTAGGGTTAGGGTTAGGGTTAGGGTTAGGGTTAGGGTTAGGGTTAGGGTTAGGGTTAGGGTTAGGGTTAGGGTTAGGGTTAGGGTTAGGGTTAGGGTTAGGGTTAGGGTTAGGGTTAGGGTTAGGGTTAGGGTTAGGGTTAGGGTTAGGGTTAGGGTTAGGGTTAGGGTTAGGGTTAGGGTTAGGGTTAGGGTTAGGGTTAGGGTTAGGGTTAGGGTTAGGGTTAGGGTTAGGGTTAGGGTTAGGGTTAGGGTTAGGGTTAGGGTTAGGGTTAGGGTTAGGGTTAGGGTTAGGGTTAGGGTTAGGGTTAGGGTTAGGGTTAGGGTTAGGGTTAGGGTTAGGGTTAGGGTTAGGGTTAGGGTTAGGGTTAGGGTTAGGGTTAGGGTTAGGGTTAGGGTTAGGGTTAGGGTTAGGGTTAGGGTTAGGGTTAGGGTTAGGGTTAGGGTTAGGGTTAGGGTTAGGGTTAGGGTTAGGGTTAGGGTTAGGGTTAGGGTTAGGGTTAGGGTTAGGGTTAGGGTTAGGGTTAGGGTTAGGGTTAGGGTTAGGGTTAGGGTTAGGGTTAGGGTTAGGGTTAGGGTTAGGGTTAGGGTTAGGGTTAGGGTTAGGGTTAGGGTTAGGGTTAGGGTTAGGGTTAGGGTTAGGGTTAGGGTTAGGGTTAGGGTTAGGGTTAGGGTTAGGGTTAGGGTTAGGGTTAGGGTTAGGGTTAGGGTTAGGGTTAGGGTTAGGGTTAGGGTTAGGGTTAGGGTTAGGGTTAGGGTTAGGGTTAGGGTTAGGGTTAGGGTTAGGGTTAGGGTTAGGGTTAGGGTTAGGGTTAGGGTTAGGGTTAGGGTTAGGGTTAGGGTTAGGGTTAGGGTTAGGGTTAGGGTTAGGGTTAGGGTTAGGGTTAGGGTTAGGGTTAGGGTTAGGGTTAGGGTTAGGGTTAGGGTTAGGGTTAGGGTTAGGGTTAGGGTTAGGGTTAGGGTTAGGGTTAGGGTTAGGGTTAGGGTTAGGGTTAGGGTTAGGGTTAGGGTTAGGGTTAGGGTTAGGGTTAGGGTTAGGGTTAGGGTTAGGGTTAGGGTTAGGGTTAGGGTTAGGGTTAGGGTTAGGGTTAGGGTTAGGGTTAGGGTTAGGGTTAGGGTTAGGGTTAGGGTTAGGGTTAGGGTTAGGGTTAGGGTTAGGGTTAGGGTTAGGGTTAGGGTTAGGGTTAGGGTTAGGGTTAGGGTTAGGGTTAGGGTTAGGGTTAGGGTTAGGGTTAGGGTTAGGGTTAGGGTTAGGGTTAGGGTTAGGGTTAGGGTTAGGGTTAGGGTTAGGGTTAGGGTTAGGGTTAGGGTTAGGGTTAGGGTTAGGGTTAGGGTTAGGGTTAGGGTTAGGGTTAGGGTTAGGGTTAGGGTTAGGGTTAGGGTTAGGGTTAGGGTTAGGGTTAGGGTTAGGGTTAGGGTTAGGGTTAGGGTTAGGGTTAGGGTTAGGGTTAGGGTTAGGGTTAGGGTTAGGGTTAGGGTTAGGGTTAGGGTTAGGGTTAGGGTTAGGGTTAGGGTTAGGGTTAGGGTTAGGGTTAGGGTTAGGGTTAGGGTTAGGGTTAGGGTTAGGGTTAGGGTTAGGGTTAGGGTTAGGGTTAGGGTTAGGGTTAGGGTTAGGGTTAGGGTTAGGGTTAGGGTTAGGGTTAGGGTTAGGGTTAGGGTTAGGGTTAGGGTTAGGGTTAGGGTTAGGGTTAGGGTTAGGGTTAGGGTTAGGGTTAGGGTTAGGGTTAGGGTTAGGGTTAGGGTTAGGGTTAGGGTTAGGGTTAGGTGTTAGGGTTAGGGTTAGGGTTAGGGTTAGGGTTAGGGTTAGGGTTAGGGTTAGGGTTAGGGTTAGGGTTAGGGTTAGGGTTAGGGTTAGGGTTAGGGTTAGGGTTAGGGTTAGGGTTAGGGTTAGGGTTAGGGTTAGGGTTAGGGTTAGGGTTAGGGTTAGGGTTAGGGTTAGGGTTAGGGTTAGGGTTAGGGTTAGGGTTAGGGTTAGGGTTAGGGTTAGGTTAGGGTTAGGGTTAGGGTTAGGGTTAGGGTTAGGGTTAGGGTTAGGGTTAGGGTTAGGGTT
>NW_027637528.1:0-27500 GCF_951216825.1 Electrona antarctica
CAGGCAGACAGACAGGATGGCAGGCAGACACACATGCAGGCAGGCAGGCAGACACAGGCAGGCAGGCAGGCAGACAGACAGACAGACAGACAGACAGACAGACAGACAGACAGACAGACAGACAGACAGACAGACAGACAGACAGACACGCAGACAGACAGACAGACAGACAGACAGACAGACAGACAGACAGGCAGGCAGGCAGGCAGGCAGGCAGGCAGGCAGGCAGGCCAAGGAGTCGAGAGGACTGGCTTGCTGGGCTCCCCGGGGAAGCTTTGGGAAGGATCTCTAGGGGCATCAGCTTGTGTTGAGCATTCCAACGGCGTCTACCTTGATCTCCGTCCTAAGAAAGAAAGACAGAAAAAGAAAGACACACATATTAAGAACCACTTAAACCCTCTATATTTAATAAAACAATTCTGGACAGGAATCCTGTTTTGGATTCTGGGGTTTTATTCCCCCACAGTACAGTTAGGGGTGGAGAGACAGGGAGACCTGTTACTGAACACACACTATCGCAATGATTACTGTCACAATATAGAGCTATTCAACACTGTTACTGAACACACACACTATCGCAATGATTACTGTCACAATATAGAGCTATTCAACACTGTTACTGAACACACTCTATAGCAATGATTACTGTCCCAATATAGAGCTATTTAACACTGTTACTGAACACACACTATCGCAATGATTACTGTCACAATATAGAGCTATTTAACACTGTTACTGAACACACTCTATAGCAATGATTACTGTCCCAATATAGAGCTATTTAACACTGTTACTGAACACACACTATCGCAATGATTACTGTCACAATATAGAGCTATTTAACACTGTTACTGAACACACACTATCGCAATGATTACTGTCACAATATAGAGCTATTTAACACTGTTACTGAACACACACTATCGCAATGATTACTGTCACAATATAGAGCTATTTAACAGTACACTGTTACTGAACACACACACTATCGCAATGATTACTGTCACAATATAGAGCTATTTAACACTGTTACTGAACACACACTATCGCAATGATTACTGTCACAATATAGAGCTATTTAACAGTACACTGTTACTGAACACACACACTATCGCAATGATTACTGTCACAATATAGAGCTATTTAACACTGTTACTGAACACACACTATCGCAATGATAACTGTCACAATATAGAGCTATTTAACACTGTTACTGAACACACTCTATAGCAATGATAACTGTCACACTATAGAGCTATTTAACACTGTTACTGAACACACTATAGCAATGATTACTGTCACAATATAGAGCTATTTAACACTGTTACTGAACACACACTATAGCAATGATTACTGTCACTATATAGAGCTTTTTAATTTAGGTAACCAAATGGACCCCATCTAGATCTTTACACTCTCAAGAGTCTGCAAATCTGCATTACTTAATTTACAACGAGTCTGCACAATTAGAGAATGTAGAAGAATTGTTATTGAGTGGTGCAACCACTTGAAATATTGATTAACAGTTTGCAGAATTACAGTACATTTCAAGCACAACTCAATACAAAGACTGTTAACTGTGAGTGGACGACCCAATTAAGCATTACACTTGTTTACAAGAGGGTCCACCTTGTTCAATTCATCAAAAATGCATCACCCAGTGTCCCTGGATCTGTTCCTGTGTCCGAGCACGCAAATAGTGTTATTTCACCACCAAGTGGCACTGTTGCACAGCCTAACACACAGACACAGACAGGCCAGGGCCGATGGCTTGTACAGTACAGTACAGTACAGTACAGTACAGTACAGTACAGTACAGTACAGTACAGTACAGTACAGTACAGTACAGTACAGTACAGTACAGTACAGTACAGTACAGTACAGTACAGACGGGTCTGATTTTATGAAACAAACGCTTGGCAGATTGAAAGAGGAGTTTAATGTTGTTTAATACAAGCAGATCACAAAAGCAAAAAGCAAAAAAGCGACTGGCTCCCAGTCGCTGCCCGCACAGAATACAAAACTCTGATGCTGGCATTCAAAGCAACCAAAGGTATGGCTCCCCCATATCTTGCAAGCATGATTGAACCCTACAAACCCTCCCGCGCACTCAGATAAGCCAACGCAGGAAAGCTGGAAGTACCCTCACTAAAAACGCCTGGACAACGCTCCACACGTCCCAAACTCTTCTCCCTTCTGGCCCCAAAACTGTGGAATGCACTTCCCGTTGCAATCAGAACTGCAGCATCACTCGCAATCTTCCGCCGTAGTCTGAAGACCCACCTTTTCAGACTCCATCATGGCCCATAGCACTTATCCTACCCCCTTAGATAGCACTTTTAGACTTAGATAGCATTTGAAACAGACTTATAGCATGTCATGTAGACAGCACAATAATTGCATTGTATGTAGTCATAGCACATCATAGTACATATGTATAGCATAGTATAGTATATATGTATAGTTTATATGTATAGTGTCATTATATAGATATGTTCTAGTTACGTTCTTAGCTTACGCATGTTTCTTGATAAATGCATTTTATATATGTGATGTATTCCCA
Organism: Electrona antarctica; assembly: GCF_951216825.1. Taxonomy (NCBI): domain Eukaryota; kingdom Metazoa; phylum Chordata; class Actinopteri; order Myctophiformes; family Myctophidae; genus Electrona; species Electrona antarctica. Next base: position 2,564 of record NW_027637528.1, read on the forward strand.
TACTTTTGTTCCTGCCTAATGTAAGTCGCTCTGGATTAAGAGCGTCTGCTAAATGCTCTGGATTAAGAGCGTCTGCTAAATGCCTACATTGTAAATTGTAAATTGATGAATGGAGAGTCAATGGAGGGTATTGATGATGACGGGCCTCTCAGACCCATTTGAGCCACGGACATCAAATGGTGGTCCGTGACTCCATGGTGGTCCGTGACTCCATGGTGGTCCGTGGCTCCATGGTGGTCCGTGACTCCATGGTGGTCCGTGACTCCATGGTGGTCCGTGACTCCATGGCTCCAATGCTGAATAAATAATGGATCTTGATGATTAGATGTGAAGAGAGTTTTGTTTGTTAAAAAGCATCAATAATCTCAGGCCTCGACAGGGACGGGAACCCGGATACTCGTATCAACAAACCGCGGGCGTTAACCACTAGACTAACTACACGACACCATAGGAAGGTAGTAAAACATAATATTGTTAAACAACAACAGTGTATCAAAGTATTATTAAATAACGTTAATTACCTGCAGACGATGTAGATTCGTGGCGCTCTGAACAAACACAACAAACCCGGAAGACCAACCGGAGGAACGCGCCTGCGTCGTATTTGAAGCATACGCCCACTTCCTTGGTTTTTCCCGCGAGATTCTTTTCCCATGGATAGAGCCAGCGCCCAAGTCCTGACGTCACTCGCTTATCCCCTGGTTGTTCCCGGAAGTAATTTCTCTATGGAGAATTATATTGGGTTTCCTAAAATCGTCTCATATAAGAACTTGTGGTCCAAAAATAAACAAAGTGTCTCAGTGATATTGTCAGGGAGGTTTCTCTGTATCGTTTATGACAGTCAGTCATATTTTATACAGTCTGTTTCTAGCAGAAATATAAGTAATTCAGCAGCAGTGACATTAGCGTTTCACCTTCTAATGCAAATATAAAACAGAAAACTGACAGCTGTCCCGTTTAGTCTAGTGGACTAATCCCTTGACTCCGAGTCCATACCTGACCAGTTCAAATCCCCTTATTACCATTCATTTTCCAACAGCCAACGATAACGTTTTTACTATTTCCCCCCATAAGTACAACACCTACTTTTTTGGAAAATACGGTAGTTTTTGTGAGGTTATAGGGTTGGGTTACGGTTAGGTTTAGGCATAGTTTTTGTGAGGTTATAGGGTTGGGTTAATTATAGTTCCAGTACTTTTTAAATATTGATGAATTTAATTATTAACCTGCAGAGACATGAGATGAACTACACACACATATTTAAGTTAGAGTTCAATACAATATTAATTGCAACATTTTGTGCAGATATCTGCGTAGGGCCTGCCTGCACTAATGTCACCATGTCTTACTTTGCCATGTAGTATTGTGTAGATCAGGGATCCTTGAGAGAGTAACTTCCCTCTTTACTCTCTGGTCCATAGCTCTAATGCCAAATGCAACGGCATTAGAACTATGGACCAGAGCTAACTCTTTACTGACCCTTATAATGATAAGTGTTAGGGTTCAGAAATACATTTATCACACTGTATTTCTATTCTGTCAGAAAGGCAGTTACCAGACTAGACTACCAGAGTGGTAATTCTGTCTTCACATCAAAATAAATAAAAAATAAATCATGAATCAACTTGTGTTTATTGAGCACCATGTTTGCAGGTCATCCAATGATCCCTGGGTCGGCGGTTCGAATCCCGGATCCTCCTGCTTACATGTGAAGTGTCCTTGAGCAAGACACTGAACCCCACACTGCCTCCAATGAGTCGGTCGGTGTGAGCTCGCCACCGTCGGTGTGTGAATGTGCCGCTTCACCTCCCAATGTATGAATGAATGAACCTTCACCTCCCAATGTATGAATGAATGAACCTTCACCTCCCAATGTATGAATGAATGAACCTTCACCTCCCAATGTATGAATGAATTAACCTTCACCTCCCAATGTATGAATGAATTAACCTTCACCTCCCAATGAATGAACCGTTGTAAAGCACTTTGAGCACTTGGAAAAGCGTTATAAAAATGCAATTCATTATTCATTATTAAAATAGTAAATGTAATATTATTGCTCAAAATGTGAAAGTAATATTACTATTGATGTTACATGTTACATCACTAGTTGCTGGAATGAAGTACTAATATTACTAAAAGTAATACGTTACACTGACAGAGTGCACACATTGCGTTTCTATCAAACCATTTTTTTATTTTCAAACTTTCTATCAACAGATATTTACAGATAACACAACAAAGACATGCATTCATCGTCCTGTGAAATAAATCACTCATAGAGAAGCATCTCGAAGGCCTGACTCAAACGTGCTGACGTGCACAACAGATTTATGTATAGCTGATGCACATTTTTGTTGTATGAGGGGGAGGGGTGCAGTCGAAACACAGCCGAAAGCCGTAGAACAAAAATGTTGTGTCAAACCATGTGACTTCCATTGGAAATGCATTGGGGCAAGATGTAAACAAACCCTTTGCTTACATCTAGCATGCATCAATGTTGTATGCTAGAAGCGAAGGTGTGAGTGAGGCCTACGTCGTCAGACGATAGAGAAGCATCTCGTTTTCTATGGTTTGTTTTGAGAATTGTTTACATGGACACACATTACAGATGGTTCTGGTTTACATTGATTAATAACATAAATTAACAGTTTAAGAAACTTCACAAGTATTAATTATGAACACTTCACCAAAGTTATGGATGTCTTAGAGAAGGGGTTCCCAAGGTGGGGTCTGCATGGGGACCCCCGGGGGTCCGCATGGGGACCCCCAGGGGTCCTTGAAGGAGCTTCAAGGGGTCCCTATAGCTAAATGATAGTTTGGAACTCTTGATTGTACAAATGGAACCAAATGGACCGGTTCCATTTGGTTCCATTTGTACACTGAGTTAAATTAACAGTGATTTCACAATATAAATTGGGGGTCCCAGAGATAGAAATGCCATTAAATGGGGGTCCGTAGACTAATATGCATGTCAAACTGGGGGTCCTTGAAATTAAATGGGTTGAGAATCACTGCTAGAGCCGTAAGAATCTGCTCTTATGGGGGTCCCTGGCACATCTTTTCAAATGGGGGTCTGCGGGCCAACTAGGGGATCCTTGACATGAACAAGTTTGGGAATCACTGTCTTAGAGACGACGAAAAATATAAGAAAACAAAACAAAACATTAAAATATTCCTGAAGAAAAGTGTGAAAATATACAAACTTTCTATTTGTTTCCTTTAATGATGTTGGCTGTAGTTCAAACTTCATTAAAACAAGACCATTTATTTCAAATGTGAAATACCTTCATGCACGCACACACACACACACACACACACACACACACACACACACACACACACACACACACACACACACACACACACACACACACACACACACACACACACACACACACACACACACACACACACACACACACACACACACACACACACACCTTTTTTTACATTAGTGTAAACATAATTCCTATATATTTTTCCTCATTCATTGGCACAGTGGTTATTGTAGCATGCATCAAACATGCTGCAATCTTATTTAATCTTAAAAACGTATTTTAAAAGAATAAAAAAGTTATTTCAACCAATGATGTGTGAAGAGGAGATGATACCCTAACCCAGTAAATGGTCAGAACGTTGTAACATTTTTACAATGAAAACAAGTGTCAAACAGTGACACTTGTTGTCAAGTAACAAAAGGGAAGAATTAGCATTTAGCAATTAGCAAGGCCAAACATTTAAAAGAATCTTAGCAAGGCCAAACATTTAAAAGAATCTTAGCAAGGCCAAACATTTAAAAGAATCTTAACAAGGCCAAACATTTAAAAGAATCTTAGCAAGGCCAAACATTTAAAAGAATCTTAGCAAGGCCAAACATTTAAAAGAATCTTAGCAAGGCCAAACATTTAAAAGAATCTTAGCAAGGCCAAACATTTAAAAGAATCTTAGCAAGGCCAAACATTTAAAAGAATCTTAGCAAGGCCAAACATTTAAAAGAATCTTAGCAAGGCCAAACATTTAAAAGAATCTTAGCAAGGCCAAACATTTAAAAGAATCTTAGCAAGGCCAAACATTTAAAAGAATCTTAGCAAGGCCAAACATTTAAAAGAATCTTAGCAAGGCCAAACATTTAAAAGAATCTTAGCAAGGCCAAACATTTAAAAGAATCTTAGGGAAAACAAGTATTTCCCAGAAGAAAGAAAAGCCTTTAGGGTTGGAATGGCTCATCTGTGGGTTTCTCCCTGTACTGTTCCATTGAGAGGTTAAGAGGACACCTAGTGGTTGAACAGAGGTACTGCCTGATGCTCAGTAAGGCTTCTAGAATCCCAGGCAGGACACGATGAACATTATTTACGGATTACAGCTTTAATTCTGTCCACTAAAAACTACCATGAAAAATGACAACTACCATGTAACCATGGTTACCATGTAAAACCAGGTAAAATCTAAATTAAAACTAAAAACTAAAGACTAAATTTAATTGTCAATTTCGTAAAAAAGCAAACAAAAAAACTAGACTAAAACGTCAAGTCAAGAAGGGACTAGTGGAGAAGAGATCCGTTAGAACAAAAACAAAGACGAGTCATTTTATGCTTGGGTGTCATGCTCCGAAAATAGCAGATCTAGAAGTCTGTGCATGTAGATACTAGATTGCCTAATGTTGGTAGCCGCTTTACAAATCAGGCATTCATTGCGGCGCCCTCAAGGCCTACCAAAATACGTTGGTAAATCTACAGTTGATTTGGTCGACTAAGACTTTCTGGTATTTTAGTAAACTAAAACTAGACTTAAACAAAAAAACTTCAGATGATAAAAATATGACTGAGACTAAATTACATGTTATTCAAAAGACTATACGACAAAAACAAATCAAAACATGTAAAAGTTGAAAAATGAACAATGCGTTGAAGTCCAGTTGGTTCCAGATACCACAGATCCAGATCCAGGATCCAGATCCAGGGTTTCTGCACAGCAGGGGGGGGGGGCAACTTTTGGCACCGTGCACAAACGAGGGAGAGAGAGGACTTTTGGTAAACTATTTAAAAAAAAGTCGTAGTCAAATAAATCAAGTCCCTCACATTTGTATGTAAATTACATCCTGCACATAATTCTACATTCATTCAAAACTCTGAACTCTGAACTCTGGGAGATAGTCAGTCTAATGGGTTAGGGTTAGGGTTAGGAACTCTGGGAGATAGTCAGTCTAATGGGTTAGGGTTAGGGTTAGGAACTCTGGGAGATAGTCAGTCTAATGAACTCTGAACTCTGGGAGATAGTCAGTCTAATGGTCATTTTAACTCTGAACTCTGGGAGATAGTCAGTCTAATGGTCATTTTAACTCTGAACTCTGGGAGATAGTCAGTCTAATGGGTTAGGGTTAGGGTTAGGAACTCTGGGAGATAGTCAGTCTAATGAACTCTGAACTCTGGGAGATAGTCAGTCTAATGGTCATTTTAACTCTGAACTCTGGGAGATAGTCAGTCTAATGGTCATTTTAACTCTGAACTCTGGGAGATAGTCAGTCTAATGGGTTAGGGTTAGGGTTAGGAACTCTGGGAGATAGTCAGTCTAATGAACTCTGAACTCTGGGAGATAGTCAGTCTAATGGTCATTTTAACTCTGAACTCTGGGAGATAGTCAGTCTAATGGTCATTTTAACTCTGAACTCTGGGAGATAGTCAGTCTAATGGTCATTTTAACTCTGAACTCTGGGAGATAGTCAGTCTAATGGTCATTTTAACTCTGAACTCTGGGAGATAGTCAGTCTAATGGTCATTTTAACTCTGAACTCTGGGAGATAGTCAGTCGAATGGTCATTTTAACTCTGAACTCTGGGAGATAGTCAGTCTAATGGTCATTTTAACAATGTGAGACAACATTTTTAACAATGTGAGGCAACAATTTTAAACGGAAGGGAAAAGGTTATATTCGTGGACAATCAAAATATGTTGGAATCTTTTGATGTGGCGTCATTAAAATGAACGTTGACAAATTAATTGACACACTGGCCTAATCTAGAAAATATAATCATGGCACTTTGTTTCAAAAGGTTGCAGACCCCTGCTATACAGGGAGGTCTAGTGGTGTGTGTGTGTGTGTGTGTGTGTGTGTGTGTGTGTGTGTGTGTGTGTGAGAGAGAGAGAGTCCCTCCAGCTGAGGTGAGGCATTAGCGCTGCACGGTGCAGCGCACTGGAGGTCTCTGTAACACCCTGTAACACCCTGTCAGCACCCTGTCTGCACGGTGTAGAGCACTGGAGGTCTCTGTAACACCCTGTCAGGACGTGCACAGTGTTAGAAGGGCAGGGGCTGAAATTCCGACGAAAATAGCAGATCTACAAGCTCTCAACGTGTCGCGCTGCGACGCGTTGAGAGCTTGTAGATCTGCTATTTTCGGGGCGCAACCCAGCACTCTTTAGCTAGTGGAGATGCAGGTGCAACGGAAATGTGTTCAATGCAAAATGCTGCGTTCAAGTTCAGGAGACTTCGGGGAAAAAAGCAATTCTTCTGAATGCTGCCTTCCGGCATGGCATGGAAAGGAAAGGAGGGCATTTTGCATTTCTTTCACCATGTAGTAAATGCTGCATTCGTGGTCTGGAGAGGGCAGTTGTTTTACAGACGGGTAAAAGGGTATCGTCTGGAGAGGGCAGTTGTTTTACAGACGTCTGGAGAGGGCAGTTGTTTTACAGACGGGTAAAAGGGTATCGTCTGGAGAGGGCAGTTGTTTTACAGACGTGGTCTGGAGAGGGCAGTTGTTTTACAGACGTGGTCTGGAGAGGGCAGTTGTTTTACAGACGTGGTCTGGAGAGGGCAGTTGTTTTACAGACGTGGTCTGGAGAGGGCAGTTGTTTTACAGACGGGTAAAAGAGGGCAGTTGTTTTACAGACGGGTAAAAGGGCGTACCACCCTCAAGTACTCGTACTCGGTACTCGGACCCGGGCCCGATACTTCGACCCGATACTTCGACCCGAGTGCCAAAACATCCAGTTGACACTAGACTGAACGAATGCAACGGGAGCAAGTCTGACCCAACACTGCAGCAAATCACTAAAAACAGACGATCTACAAGCATACATGACAGATCGGAGATTCATCTGCATCTACTGTATGAGGAAAAGGGGTAAAATAAGTGGTTACTCAACAAAGTACTCTTATCCGTACTCTATATCGGTGAGTACTATAAATAAAGTACTTGGTCTGAAAAAAATGGTATTGGGACAACTCTATAAAAGGGCAGGGGCTGAATGTATATGTGTGCACGTCCCTGTTGATGTCTATGTGTGCACGTCCCTGTTGATGTCTATGTGTGCACGTCCCTGTTGATGTCTATGTGTGCACGTCCCTGTTGATGTCTATGTGTGCACGTCCCTGGTCCTCTGCTGCACACGGACAGACAGTTCCACTGCCAGGCGTCTGGCCAGACGAGGGACAGACAGTTCCACTGCCAGGCGTCTGGCGAGACGAGGGACAGACAGTTCCACTGCCAGGCGTCTGGCCAGACGAGGGACAGACAGTTCCACTGCCAGGCGTCTGGCCAGACGAGGGACAGACAGTTCCACTGCCAGGCGTCTGGCCAGACGAGGGACAGACAGTTCCACTGCCAGGCGTCTGGCCAGACGAGGGACAGACAGTTCCACTGCCAGGCGTCTGGACAGACGAGGGACAGACAGTTCCACTGCCAGGCGTCTGGCGAGACGAGGGACAGACAGTTCCACTGCCAGGCGTCTGGACAGACGAGGGACAGACAGGTCCACTGCCAGGCGTCTGGCCAGACGAGGGACAGACAGTTCCACTGCCAGGCGTCTGGCCAGACGAGGGACAGACAGTTCCACTGCCAGGCGTCTGGCCAGACCAGGCCTCCCGACTTCACCACTTTAGTAAAAGAATCACAACTTCTTTGCTACTCATTCACCGAAACGAAGGCTGTTTTAGTGTTGTTGAAACTAAAGTCTGTTCTCCAGGCTGGGAAGCCTCTCGCCAGCCCAGCTTATCTGTATAACACCCTCGTTTAGGGGCAGAAAATAAAATATGTCCGCCAGATACATTTCATTTAGAGCGCCCGACCTCCACAGAGCTCCAAATGAAACATTGTATTTTATTTCCTGAGCTCTGCGCAGAGTGAGGAGGGTCTCTCCTCTGAGCTCTGCGCAGAGTGAGGAGGGTCTCTCCTCTCTAAGGACGAGTACCGCCCCGGGTCTCGTTTTATTCCAGTCTCTCCATCGTCACGTCGGAACGTTTTCCTCGACCATCGCCCTCAGACCCGGATGACGGGCGTGGTGGCGGTGAGCGGCACCGTGGAGCCCGTCTCGTAGTCGAAGTCGATCATGGCGTGGTTGGCACAGCTGGCGCCGCCCAGGCTGCTCCCCGTGCCCGTCTGTCTGTCCCGAAGACTCTGCAGGTAGCTCTGTGGAAAGGGTTAAAAATAAATGCTTCCATCATACAGTCTGGAGCAACGGAAGCTCTGATCATGAGGAAAATATAAATGCTTCCATCATACAGTCTGGAGCAACGGAAGCTCTGATCATGAGGAAAATATAAATGCTTCCATCATACAGTCTGGAGCAACGGAAGCTCTGATCATGAGTAAAATATAAACGCTTCCGTCGTACAGTCTGGAGCAACGGAAGCTCTGATCATGAGTAAAATATAAATGTTTCCGTCGTACAGTCTGGAGCAACGGAAGCTCTGATCATGAGTAAAATATAAATGCTTCCGTCATACAGTCTAGAGCAACGGAAGCTCTGATCATGAGTAAAATATAAATGCTTCCGTCATACAGTCTGGAGCAACGGAAGCTCTGATCATGAGTAAAATATAAATGCTTCCGTCATACAGTCTGGAGCAACGGAAGCTCTGATCATGAGTAAAATATAAATGCTTCCGTCGTACAGTCTGGAGCAACGGAAGCTCTGATCATGAGTAAAATATAAATGCTTCTGTCATACAGTCTGGAGCAACGGAAGCTCTGATCATGAGTAAAATATAAATGCTTCCGTCGTACAGTCTGGAGCAACGGAAGCTCTGATCATGAGTAAAATATAAATGTTTCCGTCGTACAGTCTGGAGCAACGGAAGCTCTGATCATGAGTAAAATAAAAATGCTTCTGTCATACAGTCTGGAGCAACGGAAGCTCTGATCATGAGTAAAATATAAATGCTTCCGTCATACAGTCTGGAGCAACGGAAGCTCTGATCATGAGTAAAATATAATTGCTTCCGTCGTACAGTCTGGAGCAACGGAAGCTCTGATCATGAGTAAAATATAAATGTTTCCGTCGTACAGTCTGGAGCAACGGAAGCTCTGATCATGAGTAAAATATAAATGCTTCCGTCATACAGTCTGGAGCAACGGAAGCTCTGATCATGAGTAAAATATAAATGCTTCCGTCGTACAGTCTGGAGCAACGGAAGCTCTGATCATGAGTAAAATATAAATGCTTCCGTCGTACAGTCTGGAGCAACGGAAGCTCTGATCATGAGTAAAATATAAATGCTTCCGTCATACAGTCTGGAGCAACGGAAGCTTTGTCATACAGTCTGGAGCAACGGAAGCTCTGATCATGAGTAAAATATAAATGCTTCCGTCATACAGTCTGGAGCAACGGAAGCTCTGATCATGAGTAAAATATAAATGCTTCTGTCGTACAGTCTGGAGCAACGGAAGCTCTGATCATGAGTAAAATATAAATGCTTCCGTCATACAGTCTGGAGCAACGGAAGCTCTGATCATGAGTAAAATATAAATGCTTCCGTCATACAGTCTGGAGCAACGGAAGCTCTGATCATGAGTAAAATATAAATGCTTCCGTCATACAGTCTGGAGCAACGGAAGCTCTGATCATGAGTAAAATATAAATGCTTCCGTCATACAGTCTGGAGCGACGGAAGCTCTGATCATGAGTAAAATATAAATGCTTCCGTCATACAGTCTGGAGCGACGGAAGCTCTGATCATGAGTAAAATATAAATGCTTCCGTCATACAGTCTGGAGCAACGGAAGCTCTGATCATGAGTAAAATATAAATGCTTCCGTCATACAGTCTGGAGCAACGGAAGCTCTGATCATGAGTAAAATATAAATGCTTCCGTCGTACAGTCTGGAGCAACGGAAGCTCTGATCATGAGTAAAATATAAATGCTTCCGTCGTACAGTCTGGAGCAACGGAAGCTCTGATCATGAGTCAAATGTAAATGCTTCCGTCATACAGTCTGGAGCAACGGAAGCTCTGATCATGAGTAAAATATAAAGTGGAAGTGGAGCCTCCTCCCCACTTCCGTTTCGTCTTTGCAGTCGCGCAAATTTATCCTAATATAAATTTAAATCATCTAAGCATATATATCTTGCTGCTTAGCAGAAATGGAAATAAAAAAAGTAGCTCTAAAGATATTTAAAAAATATATTTTTGTGAACGGAAACGAAAAAACAGGTTACTCGGATTTGGGGAGGTGTAGTTCCAGAGCACAGCTCGTAGTCACGATGCATTGAGAAGAGAGGCTGCACAGCTCGTAGAAATACAATGCTGCCTTTTTACACTATCTGTCTGACTGGCGAGCCTCCACACACACACACACACACACACACACTATCTGTCTGACTGGCGAGCCTCCACACACACACACACACACACACACTATCTGTCTGACTGGCGAGCCTCCACACACACACACACACACACACACTATCTGTCTGACTGGCGAGCCTCCACACACACACACACACACACACACACTATCTGTCTGACTGGCGAGCCTCCACACACACACACACACACACACACACACTATCTGTCTGACTGGCGAGCCTCCACACACACACACACACACACACACTATCTGTCTGACTGGCGAGCCTCCACACACACACACACACACACACACACTATCTGTCTGACTGGCGAACCTCCACACACACACACACACACACACACACACACTATCTGTCTGACTGGCGAGCCTCCGAGACCTCAGTGTCAACTCCTGTCACAATATTAATACTGACTATTATTAATAAAGACTAATGTGTTTTGCAAAAATCTGCCTCTTGATGGTGCTATAACAGGCTAATGTGAAAGATTTGGACACACACACACACACACACAATAGACTGACCGGCGCCAGGAGGTCTCCCGCGTATCGTTTGACCGGCGTGGGTTTGCGTCGGTACGTTCCTTCCTGTCCGTCACTTCCTGTCTGTCTCTTCTTCGCGTCCTTCTCTCTGATCCTCATCAGCTGAACTCTCTTCTGCCTCCTGCTGATCACCACTGGAAGTACAAGCAGGACGCAGAACATGGCATAGTCATTTATTATGGTCATAACATGGCATAGTCATGTTAGAAAGAATAGTTAGTCATTTATTATGGTCATAACATGGTATAGTCATGTAGAAAGAATAGTTAGTCATTTATTATGGTCATAACATGGTATAGTCATGTAGAAAGAATAGTTAGTCATTTATTATGGTCATAACATGGTATAGTCATGTAGAAAGAATAGTTAGTCATTTATTATGGTCATAACATGGTATAGTCATGTAGAAAGAATAGTTAGTCATTTATTACGGTCAGACCATGGCATAGTCATGTAGAAAGAATAGTTAGTCATTTATTATGGTCATAACATGGCATAGTCATGTTAGAAAGAATAGTTAGTCATTTATTATGGTCAGACCATGGCATAGTCATGTAGAAAGAATAGTTAGTCATTTATTACGGTCAGACCATGGTATAGTCATGTAGAAAGAATAGTTAGTCATTTATTATGGTCATAACATGGCATAGTCATGTTAGAAAGAATAGTTAGTCATTTATTATGGTCATAACATGGCATAGTCATGTTAGAAAGAATAGTTAGTCATTTATTATGGTCATAACATGGTATAGTCTGTTAGAAAGAATAGTTAGTCATTTATTATGGTCATAACATGGTATAGTCATGTAGAAAGAATAGTTAGTCATTTATTATGGTCATAACATGGTATAGTCATGTAGAAAGAATAGTTAGTCATTTATTATGGTCATAACATGGCATAGTCATGTTAGAAAGAATAGTTAGTCATGTATTATGGTCATAACATGGCATAGTCATGTAGAAAGAATAGTTAGTCATTTATTATGGTCATAACATGGTATAGTCATGTAGAAAGAATAGTTAGTCATTTATTATGGTCATAACATGGTATAGTCATGTAGAAAGAATAGTTAGTCATTTATTATGGTCATAACATGGTATAGTCATGTAGAAAGAATAGTTAGTCATTTATTATGGTCATAACATGGCATAGTCATGTAGAAAGAATAGTTAGTCATTTATTATGGTCATAGCATGGCATAGTCATGTAGAAAGAACTACAATTTACAATTTACAATTTAGGCATTTAGCAGACGCTCTTAATCCAGAGCGACTTACATTAAGCAATAACAAAAGCATGGCATACATCACATATATAAAAAGTAGTTATCATGAATCATGCCTAGACTAAGAACGTAACAGTGGAGTATCTATGTAAACTATACATACTATACTATATAATATATTATACATGTGTACTATAAAGTGCTATGACTACATAAAGTGCAATTCTAGAGCTGTCTACATAACAAGCTATAAGTCTAGAACTAGAACTGCTCTCTGTCGAGCTGCCAACAAGCACGTTGCATTCATGGCCTACTTGTGCACAACCAGAGCACGCAAGTACTGCTACTAACTAATGTCTATTACACCTGCTGTTCTTTTTTTATTGTTTTTTTGTGGCCTTTGCCTTTATTTTATATTTTTATAGATATTATTTTATATTTCTATAGATATAATTTTATATTTTTATAGATATTATTTTATATTTCTATAGATATTATTTTATATTTTTATAGATATTATTTTATATTTTTATAGATATTATTTTATATTTTTATAGATATTATTTTATATTTTATATTTCTATAGATATTTTATATTTTTATAGAGGGACAGACTGACAGGACATGGAGAGAGAGATGGGGGGGGGGGGGTGACATGCAGTAAACATTATTGTTTAATAATTACAATTAATAATGATTACGCAATACTGTTTACTGTATTGCAGTAATAATTAGTCGAATAGAATAAAAGAACAAACATAAAATGGAATTTACACTATCTGTATTAATGTAAAGGTAGTTTATCTGTATTAATTTAAAGGTATAGGCTAAGAGATTCTTTTGTTAAGATGATTGTTAAGATCTCTCTTAGGCTAAGGGCAGAGCAATATGTAATTATTATTATTATTATTAGATCTCTCTTAGGCTAAGGGCAGAGCAATATGTAATTATTATTATTATTATTAGATCTCTCTTAGGCTAAGGGCAGAGCAATATGTAATTATTATTATTATTATTAGATCTCTCTTAGGCTAAGGGCAGAGCAATATGTAATTATTATTATTAGATCTCTCTTAGGCTAAGGGCAGAGCAATATGTAATTATTATTATTATTATTAGATCTCTCTTAGGCTAAGGGCAGAGCAATATGTAATTATTATTATTATTATTAGATCTCTCTTAGGCTAAGGGCAGAGCAATATGTAATTATTATTATTAGATCTCTCTTAGGCTAAGGGCAGAGCAATATGTAATTATTATTATTAGATCTCTCTTAGGCTAAGGGCAGAGCAATATGTAATTATTATTATTATTATTAGATCTCTCTTAGGCTAAGGGCAGAGCAATATGTAATTATTATTATTATTATTAGATCTCTCTTAGGCTAAGGGCAGAGCAATATGTAATTATTATTATTATTATTAGATCTCTCTTAGGCTAAGGGCAGAGCAATATGTAATTATTATTATTATTATTAGATCTCTCTTAGGCTAAGGGCAGAGCAATATGTAATTATTATTATTATTATTAGATCTCTCTTAGGCTAAGGGCAGAGCAATATGTAATTATTATTATTATTATTAGATCTCTCTTAGGCTAAGGGCAGAGCAATATGTAATTATTATTATTAGATCTCTCTTAGGCTAAGGGCAGAGCAATATGTAATTATTATTATTAGATCTCTCTTAGGCTAAGGGCAGAGCAATATGTAATTATTATTATTAGATCTCTCTTAGGCTAAGGGCAGAGCAATATGTAATTATTATTATTATATCTCTCTTAGGCTAAGGGCAGAGCAATATGTAATTATTATTATTAGATCTCTCTTAGGCTAAGGGCAGAGCAATATGTAATTATTATTATTAGATCTCTTAGGCTAAGGGCAGAGCAATATGTAATTATTATTATTAGATCTCTCTTAGGCTAAGGGCAGAGCAATGTGTAATTATTATTATTACATGTAAGGACGTGGAAGAAGTGGACATTTTACTGGACCAAGGTTAATTTGGGCTCTCCCACAGCAAGTATGCATGTCCTATAGTGACCACAAGGTGGCAACATAGGATAGATTTTCAGTTGAGATTTGCAGCCCTTCACTTGAAAGATGAAACAAAATGTACTGGTAATTAATTAGTACCAGGTGACATAACAAGGCCCCCAGTTTGACATGCATTAGTCTACGGACCCCCATTTAATGACATGTCTATCTCTGAGACCCCCCATTAGTCTACGGACCCCCATTTAATGACATGTCTATCTCTGAGACCCCCCATTAGTCTACGGACCCCCATTTAATGACATGTCTATCTCTGAGACCCCCCATTAGTCTACGGACCCCCATTTAATGACATGTCTATCTCTGAGACCCCCAATTTATATTGTATAATCCAGTGATTCTCAACCTGTTTAAAAGGACCCTCAGTTTGACATGTATTAGTCTACGGATAACTTAGAAACCTGACTTAGAAACTTGACTTAGAAACCTGACTTAGAAACTTGACTTAGAAACCTGACTTAGAAACGTGACTTAGAAACCTGACTTAGAAACTTGACTTAGAAACCTGACTTAGAAACTTGACTTGGAAACCTGACTTGGAAACGTGACTTGGAAACGTGACTTGGAAACGTGACTTGGAAACGTGATTGAAGCGTAGCGTTAGTTCCCCCTCATTCATTCCCCCTAGTGATCTACTGCTTCTTTAAATCTGCTGCCTCTCCAGGCCACACCCTCATTCCCACAGTGCATTCAGGCCGCCTACTTAAGCAGCCTCAGCTCTCTACTCATTCTTTGCATGCTGAGCCGTCAGGCAGATTGTGCGGCATCTGTGTGGAAATGTCCCCCACCTCCCCGGCCTCCTCCCCGGCCTCCTCCCCGTAATGTCCCCCACCTCCCCGGCCTCCTCCCCGTAATGTCCCCCACCTCCCCGGCCTCCTCCCCGGCCTCCTCCCCCTCCCCGGCCTCCTCCCGTAATGTCCCCCACCTCCCCGGCCTCCTCCCCGGCCTCCTCCCCCTCCCCGGCCTCCTCCCGTAATGTCCCCCACCTCCCCGGCCTCCTCCCCGGCCTCCTCCCCGGCCTCCTCCCCCTCCCCGGCCTCCTCCCCGTAACTCTTAGTCCAGGGATTATGGGATATTATTGTATTGTTGTGATTGTGGAGATTAATTGTGTTGAATCATGTGTTGATGTGTTTCATTGTGTTGAATCATGTGTTGATGTGTTATTCTGTGTATTGTTCATGGATTATCGTATCTTTGGCTCTGCTCTGGGGGGTTGTTGATATCAGAGCTGTGTCTTGGGGCACAGATAATCTGAGATATCAAATGTGATATCAGAACTGTGTAACGGTATGCAGATCATCTGATATCACATGAGCAGAGCCACACCTCCATACTCACATGAGCAGAGCCACACCTCCATACTAACATGAGAAGAGCCACACCTCCATACTCACATGAGCAGAGAGACACCTCCATACTAACATGAGCAGAGAGACACCTCCATACTAACATGAGCAGAGCCACACCTCCATACTAACATGAGCAGAGAGACACCTCCATACTAACATGAGCAGAGAGACACCTCCATACTAACATGAGCAGAGCCACACCTCCATACTAACATGAGCAGAGAGACACCTCCATACTAACATGAGCAGAGAGACACCTCCATACTAACATGAGCAGAGAGACACCTCCATACTAACATGAGCAGAGAGACACCTCCATACTAACATGAGCAGAGAGACACCTCCATACTAACATGAGCAGAGCCACACCTCCATACTAACATGAGCAGAGAGACACCTCCATACTAACATGAGCAGAGAGACACCTCCATACTAACATGAGCAGAGAGACACCTCCATACTAACATGAGCAGAGAGACACCTCCATACTAACATGAGCAGAGAGACACCTCCATACTAACATGAGCAGAGCCACACCTCCATACTAACATGAGCAGAGAGACACCTCCATACTAACATGAGCAGAGAGACACCTCCATACTAACATGAGCAGAGAGACACCTCCATACTAACATGAGCAGAGAGACACCTCCATACTAACATGAGCAGAGAGACACCTCCATACTAACATGAGCAGAGCCACACCTCCATACTAACATGAGCAGAGAGACACCTCCATACTAACATGAGCAGAGAGACACCTCCATACTAACATGAGCAGAGAGACACCTCCATACTAACATGAGCAGAGAGACACCTCCATACTAACATGAGCAGAGAGACACCTCCATACTAACATGAGCAGAGCCACACCTCCATACTAACATGAGCAGAGAGACACCTCCATACTAACATGAGCAGAGAGACACCTCCATACTAACATGAGCAGAGCCACACCTCCATACTAACATGAGCAGAGAGACACCTCCATACTAACATGAGCAGAGAGACACCTCCATACTAACATGAGCAGAGCCACACCTCCATACTAACATGAGCAGAGAGACACCTCCATACTAACATGAGCAGAGAGACACCTCCATACTAACATGAGCAGAGCCACACCTCCATACTAACATGAGCAGAGAGACACCTCCATACTAACATGAGCAGAGAGACACCTCCATACTAACATGAGCAGAGAGACACCTCCATACTAACATGAGCAGAGAGACACCTCCATACTAACATGAGCAGAGAGACACCTCCATACTAACATGAGCAGAGCCACACCTCCATACTAACATGAGCAGAGCCACACCTCCATACTAACATGAGCAGAGAGACACCTCCATACTAACATGAGCAGAGAGACACCTCCATACTCACATGAGCAGAGAGACACCTCCATACTCACATGAGCAGAGAGACACCTCCATACTAACATGAGCAGAGCCACACCTCCATACTAACATGAGCAGAGAGACACCTCCATACTAACATGAGCAGAGCCACACCTCCATACTAACATGAGCAGAGAGACACCTCCATACTAACATGAGCAGAGAGACACCTCCATACTAACATGAGCAGAGAGACAGAGACACCTCCATACTAACATGAGCAGAGAGACACCTCCATACTAACATGAGCAGAGAGACACCTCCATACTAACATGAGCAGAGAGACACCTCCATACTAACATGAGCAGAGAGACACCTCCATACTAACATGAGCAGAGAGACACCTCCATACTAACATGAGCAGAGAGACACCTCCATACTAACATGAGCAGAGAGACACCTCCATACTAACATGAGCAGAGAGACACCTCCATACTAACATGAGCAGAGCCACACCTCCATACTAACATGAGCAGAGCCACACCTCCATACTAACATGAGCAGAGAGACACCTCCATACTAACATGAGCAGAGAGACACCTCCATACTAACATGAGCAGAGAGACACCTCCATACTAACATGAGCAGAGACACCTCCATACTAACATGAGCAGAGAGACACCTCCATACTAACATGAGCAGAGAGACACCTCCATACTAACATGAGCAGAGAGACACCTCCATACTAACATGAGCAGAGAGACACCTCCATACTAACATGAGCAGAGAGACACCTCCATACTAACATGAGCAGAGAGACACCTCCATACTAACATGAGCAGAGAGACACCTCCATACTAACATGAGCAGAGAGACACCTCCATACTAACATGAGCAGAGAGACACCTCCATACTAACATGAGCAGAGCCACACCTCCATACTAACATGAGCAGAGAGACACCTCCATACTAACATGAGCAGAGAGACACCTCCATACTAACATGAGCAGAGAGACACCTCCATACTAACATGAGCAGAGAGACACCTCCATACTAACATGAGCAGAGCCACACCTCCATACTAACATGAGCAGAGAGACACCTCCATACTAACATGAGCAGAGAGACACCTCCATACTAACATGAGCAGAGCCACACCTCCATACTAACATGAGCAGAGAGACACCTCCATACTAACATGAGCAGAGAGACACCTCCATACTAACATGAGCAGAGAGACACCTCCATACTAACATGAGCAGAGAGACACCTCCATACTAACATGCAAAAGCTTTGCAATAAATGGTCTATGGTCAATCTGAGCCCAAGTGTCTCAATGAACTTGGAAACGTGACTTGGAAACGTGACTTGGAAACGTGACTTGGAAACGTGAATTGGAAACGTGAATTGGAAACTTGACTTGGAAACTTGACTTGGAAACTTGACTTGGAAACTTGACTTGGAAACTTGACTTGGAAACTTGACAGAAACTTAACTGATTCCAATCAGCGGCAGCTAGAGGCGGGATCAAGGCATACACAGTGCTGCCTTGATCCCGCCTCTAGCTGCCACTGATTGGCCAGGCCGTTTTGTGGCCAGAGCATCTAGTCTGCCTGAGACAATGTTTCTATGTCAGTGGTTCTCAAACTATTTTATGTCAAGGACCCCCAGAATTATATGTAATTGGCCGCCGACCCCCATCTGAAAATATGTTGTTCCAGGGACCTCCCAGAAGCAAAGATTTTAGTTAAAAGCGTTCACTCTGAATGAATATATTCAAAGATTTGCGCCACATTTTCACGATTTAAAAAAAATAGCAGGCCTACAAGCTCATAGCGCGGAACCGAGTGCCGTGCTATGAGCTTGTAGATCTGCTATTTTTCAACAGCTAAAGTACAACATAATGCTTTAAAACACCAAAAGGGGTTCCCCTTCTGAACGGGTTAAGGGAGAAGCACAGCGCCCCCATTAGGCTGACTTACCGTCCGTGTGGGAGAAGCCCTCGTCAGTGAGCTTCCACTGGACCAGCGCCCCCATGAGGCTGAGTGCGGGCCAGATGCCCAGGATCACCCAGCTGTGCCAGCAGAGCGGAGGGGCGGGCGCCAGCCGCAGACACTCGTACACGTGAACGCCCAGCACCAGCATCTCCACGAAGTAGTCGGCACACACAGTCATGATGGCAGCGCCAAACACCGCCGTCGACAACATGGTGAAGAACTTCTGCCACTGGGGGAGGAGGAGGAGCCAAGGTTAGCCAATTAGAACCACTGGGAGGGAGGAGGAGGAGCCAAGGTTAGCCAATTATAACCACCGGGAGGGAGGAGGAGGAGGAGCCAAGGTTAGCCAATTAGAACCACCGGGAGGGAGGGGAGGAGCCGAGGTTAGCCAATTAGAACCACCGGGAGGGAGGGGAGGAGCCAAGGTTAGCCAATTAGAACCACCAGGAGGGTGGGAGGAGCCACGGTTAGCCAATTAGAACCACCGGGAGGGAGGGAGGGATGAGCCAAGGTTAGCCAATTAAAAGCACACAGCGCAATGGCATTTCAGCAGCACAGCAGAGAGAAGTGAACGGTGTGAGACTTGGCTGGCCTCTGGTTTGCCACCAAATGAGCTTCTAACCAGTTAACTTGCCATATGCTTAAATGTTTTATAAGATCAATCGGATTATCCCACGATAGCTGAAGCGTCATGTTGCACTGAGCTATCTCGTTAACCCAGCTGGCTGCGATGAATAACCTAAGCCTTAATCAACGTGACCCAATGATTATAAGTGATATAACTCTGTAAACGCTACACGTAAGCTACAAGCAAGTGTATGCTGACCAGGCAATGTTACAGTCCATGAGTCCACTGCAGGCTACTGCAGGCTACAATGTTACAGTCCATTACAGGCTACTAGAGGCTACAATGTTACAGTCCATTACAGGCTACTACAGGCTACAATGTTACAGTCCATTACAGGCTACTAGAGGCTACAATGTTACAGTCCATTACAGGCTACTAGAGGCTACAATGTTACAGTCCATTACAGGCTACTACAGGCTACAATGTTACAGTCCATTACAGGCTACTAGAGGCTACAATGTTACAGTCCATTACAGGCTACTACAGGCTACAATGTTACAGTCCACTGCAGGCTACAATGTTACAGTCCACTGCAGGCTACAATGTTACAGTCCACTGCAGGCTACAATGTTACAGTCCACTACAGGCTACTACAGGCTACAATGTTACAGTCCACTACAGGCTACTACAGGCTACAATGTTACAGTCCACTACAGGCTACAATGTTACAGTCCATTACAGGCTACTACAGGCTACAATGTTACAGTCCACTACAGGCTACTACAGGCTACAATGTTACAGTCCACTACAGGCTACAATGTTACAGTCCACTACAGGCTACAATGTTACAGTCCACTACAGGCTACAATGTTACAGTCCACTACAGGCTACTACAGGCTATTTGATTTCCAAAATGCTTAGTATTATAACCGCCGTCCGTCGGCGCACCTCGTTATATGTGCCCAAAATAACAGATCAGTAAGCTGTCGAGACGCCATGAGCGGTGCGTGGATGGTTTGTACACTTTGTATGTTTGTTCTTTTGGACTGTGACGCACATTAGGCGTGTATGTATTTGGGTTAATAATAATAATAATAATAATAACCTGTAGGGCGAGCACAGCGAACAGCATGCCTGCGCCCAGCAGCGTGCATAATAATAATATTAGTAGTAGTACCAGTACCAACCTGTAGGGTGAGCACAGCAAACAGCATGCCCGCGCCCAGCAGCGTGCATAATAATAATATTAGTAGTAGTACCAGTACCAACCTGTAGGGTGAGCACAGCAAACAGCATGCCCGCGCCCAGCAGCGTGCATAATAATAATATTAGTAGTAGTACCAGTACCAACCTGTAGGGTGAGCACAGCAAACAGCATGCCCGCGCCCAGCAGCGTGCATAATAATAATATTAGCAGTAGTACCAGTACCAACCTGTAGGGTGAGCACAGCAAACAGCATGCCCGCGCCCAGCAGCGTGCCCAGGGGAACCCACACCGAGGCGGGGGTGTAGAACTGCTGCAGCACCAGCAGGGCGGCGATGGCGAGGTGGAGGCCCAGCAGAAGGCCGGTCATAAACAGCCCTACGCTCCTGACCAGCATGGTGACCAGACCACACAGCAGCCCGATGCCCAGCCCGATGCCCGCCGACGCCTCCACGCTCAGCTGGGTGTCCAGAACACGCTCCTTATGACACAGCAGGAAGATGATGACCGACCCGAAGATCAGCCCGGAGAGGAACATGACCGCCTTGAAGCATCGGTACCCTGGAGAGGAGAGGAGAGTTAACATGGGGTTTAATAGAGGAGAGGAGAGGGGAGGAGGAAGATGACCGCTTTGAAGCATCTGTAGCCTGGAGAGGAGAGGAGAGTTAACATGGGGTTTAATAGAGGAGAGGAGAGGAGAGGGGAGGAACATGACCGCTTTGAAACATCTGTACCCTGGAGAGGAGAGGAGAGTTAACATGGGGTTAAATACAGCCAGAGAGAGGAGAGGAGAGGAGAGTTAACATGGGGTTTAATACAGCCAGAGAGAGGAGAGGAGAGGGGAGGAGAGTTAACATGGGGTTTAATACAGCCAGAGAGAGGAGAGGAGAGGAGAGGAGAGTTAACATGGGGTTTAATACAGCCAGCGAGAGGAGAGGAGAGTTAACATGGGGTTTAATACAGCCAGGGAGAGGAGAGGAGAGGAGAGTTAACATGGTGTTTAATACAGCCAGGGAGAGGAGAGGAGAGGAGAGTTAACATGGGGTTTAATACAGCCAGAGAGAGGAGAGGAGAGTTAACATGGGGTTTAATACAGCCAGAGAGAGGAGAGGAGAGGAGAGGAGAGGAGAGTTAACATGGGGTTTAATACAGCCAGGGAGAGGAGAGGAGAGGAGAGGAGGGTTAACATGGGGTTTAATACAGCCAGAGAGAGGAGAGGAGAGTTAACATGGGGTTTAATACAGCCAGGGAGAGGAGAGGAGAGGAGAGGAGGGTTAACATGGGGTTTAATACAGCCAGGGAGAGGAGAGGAGAGGAGAGGAGGGTTAACATGGGGTTTAATACAGCCAGAGTGAGGAGAGGAGAGTTAACATGGGGTTTAATACAGCCAGGGAGAGGAGAGGAGAGGAGAGGAGAGTTAACATGGGGGTTAATACAGCCAGAGAGAGGAGAGGAGAATTAACATGGTGTTTAATACAGCCAGAGAGAGGAGAGGAGAGTTAACATGGGGTTTAATACAGCCAGAGAGAGGAGAGGAGAGTTAACATGGGGTTTAATACAGCCAGAGAGAGGAGAGGAGAGTTAACATGGGGTTTAATACAGCCAGAGAGAGGAGAGGAGAGTTAACATGGGGTTTAATACAGCCAGAGAGAGGAGAGGAGAGGAGAGTTAACATGGGGTTTAATACAGCCAGAGGGAGGAGAGGAGAGGAGAGTTAACATGGGGTTTAATACAGCCAGAGGGAGGAGAGGAGAGGAGAGGAGAGTTAACATGGGGGTTAATACAACCAGAGAGAGGAGAGGGGAATTAACATGGTGTTTAATACAGCCAGGGAGAGGAGAGGAGAGTTAACATGGGGTTTAATACAGCCAGGGAGAGGAGAGGAGAGGAGAGGAGAGTTAACATGGAGTTTAATACAGCCAGAGAGAGGAGAGGAGAGGAGAGGAGAGGAGAGGAGAGGAGAGGAGAGGAGAGGAGAGGAGAGGAGAGGAGAGGAGAGGAGAGGAGAGTTAACATGGTGTTTAATACAGCCAGAGTGAGGAGAGGAGAGTTAACATGGGGTTTAATACAGCCAGGGAGAGGAGAGGAGAGGAGAGGAGAGTTAACATGGGGGTTAATACAGCCAGAGAGAGGAGAGGGGAATTAACATGGTGTTTAATACAGCCAGGGAGAGGAGAGGAGAGTTAACATGGGGTTTAATACAGCCAGGGAGAGGAGAGGAGAGGAGAGTTAACATGGAGTTTAATACAGCCAGAGAGAGGAGAGGAGAGGAGAGGAGAGGAGAGGAGAGGAGAGGAGAGGAGAGGAGAGGAGAGGAGAGGAGAGGAGAGTTAACATGGTGTTTAATACAGCCAGAGAGAGGAGAGGAGGGGAGAGTTAACATGGTGTTTAATACAGCCAGGGAGAGGAGAGGAGAGGAGAGTTAACATGGGGTTTAATACAGCCAGAGAGAGGAGAGGAGAGGAGAGGAGAGTTAACATGGGGTTTAATACAGCCAGAGAGAGGAGAGGAGAGTTAACATGGGGGTTAATACAGCCAGAGAGAGGAGAGGAGAGGAGAGTTAACATGGTGTTTAATACAGCCAGAGAGAGGAGAGGAGAGGAGAGTTAACATGGTGTTTAATACAGCCAGAGAGAGGAGAGGAGAGGAGAGTTAACATGGTGTTTAATACAGCCAGAGAGAGGAGAGGAGAGGAGAGTTAACATGGTGTTTAATACAGCCAGAGAGAGGAGAGGAGAGGAGAGTTAACATGGTGTTTAATACAGCCAGAGAGAGGAGAGGAGAGGAGAGTTAACATGGTGTTTAATACAGCCAGGGAGAGGAGAGGAGAGGAGAGTTAACATGGTGTTTAATACAGCCAGAGAGAGGAGAGGAGAGGAGAGGAGAGTTAACATGGTGTTTAATACAGCCAGAGAGAGGAGAGGAGAGGAGAGTTAACATGGTGTTTAATACAGCCAGAGAGAGGAGAGGAGAGGAGAGTTAACATGGTGTTTAATACAGCCAGAGAGAGGAGAGGAGAGGAGAGTTAACATGGTGTTTAATACAGCCAGAGAGAGGAGAGGAGAGGAGAGTTAACATGGTGTTTAATACAGCCAGAGAGAGGAGAGGAGAGGAGAGTTAACATGGTGTTTAATACAGCCAGGGAGAGGAGAGGAGAGGAGAGTTAACATGGTGTTTAATACAGCCAGGGAGAGGAGAGGAGAGGAGAGTTAACATGGTGTTTAATACAGCCAGGGAGAGGAGAGGAGAGTTAACATGGGGTTTAATACAGCCAAGGAGAGGAGAGGAGAGTTAACATGGGGTTTAATACAGCCAGGGAGAGGAGAGTTAACATGGTGTTTAATACAGCCAGGGAGAGGAGAGGAGAGTTAACATGGTGTTTAATACAGCCAGAGAGAGGAGAGGAGAGGAGAGGAGAGTTAACATGGGGTTTAATACAGCCAGAGAGAGGAGAGGAGAGTTAACATGGGGGTTAATACAGCCAGAGAGAGGAGAGGAGAGGAGAGTTAACATGGTGTTTAATACAGCCAGAGTGAGGAGAGGAGAGGAGAGTTAACATGGTGTTTAATACAGCCAGAGAGAGGAGAGGAGAGTTAACATGGGGTTTAATACAGCCAGAGAGAGGAGAGGAGAGGAGAGTTAACATGGGGTTTAATACAGCCAGAGAGAGGAGAGGAGAGGAGAGGAGAGTTAACATGGGGTTTAATACAGCCAGAGAGAGGAGAGGAGAGTTAACATGGGGTTTAATACAGCCAGGGAGAGGAGAGGAGAGGAGAGGAGAGTTAACATGGGGGTTAATACAGCCAGAGAGAGGAGAGGAGAGTTAACATGGGGTTTAATACAGCCAGGGAGAGGAGAGGAGAGGAGAGTTAACATGGGGGTTAATACAGCCAGAGAGAGGAGAGGAGAGTTAACATGGGGTTTAATACAGCCAGAGGGAGGAGAGGAGAGGAGAATTAACATGGTGTTTAATACAGCCAGGGAGAGGAGAGGAGAGGAGAGGAGAGTTAACATGGGGTTTAATACAGCCAGAGAGAGGAGAGGAGAGTTAACATGGGGTTTAATAC